>NW_025741971.1:0-11920 GCF_021292245.1 Micropterus dolomieu
CTCCTCAGAACCTATGTCCAAGATGAATCCGGGTGGGTGGACGGAGGTTCTGAGGAGGGTTCTTTAGAGCAAGAGCACTGGGAGCAGGAGAGATGAGTTGGTACTCACAGGCAGATAGCCCAAGAGCTGGACTGTGGCAGAGCGAGAGACCTCAGGCGGGCAGCCTGGATGCAGAACCAGAGAGCCGAGGAGACCCAAAGGATTTCTAGGAGACCAACGGTAAAGTGGTTGAGCCAGGATTTGACAAAATGGGGGCTTGCCTGTTTTCTTGGTCTGGTTAACTTGCTGTTCAGGCAGATTAGACAACGGACATTTCCACCCACTGTCAGCTGGTGCTTGTGCTACAGTACATCAACAAGGAGAACAACAGCTGTTGGCTACAGAGGTAAACTGTATAATTTACAGGCAGCTCTGAAGTGTTAAGATGTGGTTATTTCCAGTGGTGGACAGTAACTTAAGTAGACCTACTGTACTACAGTACAAATTAGAGGTATTTGTACTTTACTTGAGTATTTTCTTTTCATGCCACTTTCTTTGTTTATGTTCACTGTTTATGTTTTGGTGGAAGAAACTTTTTAATAATTGCATTACATAATTTCTGACTATTTCACAAAGCACTGGTATCCTGCAGTTTGTGTTAAATTGTACTGGGACGTTTACTGAAACTGACTGGATATGGCAATGCCCCACCTAAAATATTTTTCACCAGCTGCCACTGCTTAGGGCCATGGTGAAAGTGTTGTTTGTTTGGCGTGCACATGTTGGAATTGGAGCTTTTCGTGGTAGGATAAAATAAGCACTGCATAAGAGATCATTTTCACTAAAACTTATACACTCACCTAAAGGATTATTAGGAACACCATACTAATACTGTGTTTGACCCCCTTTCTCCTTCAGAACTGCCTTAATTCTACGTGGCATTGATTCAACAAGGTGCTGAAAGCATTCTTTAGAAATGTTGGCCCATATTGATGGATAGCATCTTGCAGTTGATGGAGATTTGTGGGATGCACATCCAGGGCACGAAGCTCCCGTTCCACCACATCCCAAAGATGCTCTATTGGGTTGAGATCTGGTGACTGTGGTTGCCATTTTAGTACAGTGAACTCATTGTCATGTTCAAGAAACCAATTTGAAATGATTGGAGCTTTGTGACATGGTGCATTATCCTGCTGGAAGTAGCCATCAGAGGATGGGTACATGGTGGCCATAAAGGGATGGACATGGTCAGAAACAATGCTCAGGTAGGCCGTGGCATTTAAACGATGCCCAATTGGCACTAAGGGGCCTAAAGTGTGCCAAGAAAACATCCCCCACACCATTACACCACCACCACCAGCCTGCACAGTGGTAACAAGGCATGATGGATCCATGTTCTCATTCTGTTTACGCCAAATTCTGACTCTACCATCTGAATGTCTCAACAGAAATCGAGACTCATCAGACCGGGCAACATTTTTCCAGTCATCACCTGTCCAATCAGGTTGCTGAGTTTAGAGATAAGTTGGTGCCAGTTGAGGGCAGGTCTTTTTTGTTTGAATTTTGTTTCTAATAGTTAGAATTTTATCATTAAAAAAGCTCAAGAAGTCGTAACTACTGAGAGCTATGGGAATACTTGGCTCAATAGAGCTGTGACTCTCTGTCAGCCTGGCTACAGTGCTGAAAAGAAACTTGGGGTTTTTCCTATTTTCCTCTATTAATGACGAGTAGTACGCTGCTCTGGCACTACGGAGGGCCTTCCTATAAGTTTTAAGACTATCTTGCCAATATGCCACTTTCGTGGAACGGCAATTCCTCTCAAAATAATCCTTAATTAATAAGACCAAGGTGGCGCTGCGTATAAATGCCTCGCCATTAGGTGTGCTCTGTTTTGTTTTTGTGTGTTAATTTCGTTATCGGCTGTGATTCCTGGAGCTCTTTCACCAGAGAAGAGCTCATGAACATCAGGGGAACAACAACAGCAGATTTATTTCCCACTTTACTCGCTTCAGCAGTGGAATTAGACATTTTGGTGAAGGACATAGTCGCAGTTGTTGGGCTGTGAAGTGGCTGCAGAGGGGGAAACGAGCTGGGTTGCTTGTGCATTTCTGCCGGTGTGGACTCCACAACCAGCAATATTTCTCTCAAATGTGTGCTCACTTTGCAACAATTTGGATGAACGTCTGCTACTGGTGTGGAAAAACAGACTTTTATTCATTTACATTTATACATTTAGCTGAGGCTTTTATCCAAAGCAACAGAAGTCGCACGCCTCTGGGGGGCAACGAGGGGTAAAGTGTCTTGCTCAGGAACACAATGGTATGTGTGTTACGACCCTGGGAGACAACATACAAACAACAGACAAACGTCTATTATAACCAAAATAAGGTTTATTGCAAACAAAGTTAAGCAGACAAAGAACAATGGTGGCTGCTGCTGCTCCCAGCTTCAGTGTGTGAGAGAGAGTGTGGGTGGAGCTAGACAGGGCTTTTAAAGGCTAGCCAGCAGACCCAGGGAATTGGGGAAATTATGGGAGGAGCTTCCAGGATACCTGCAAAACAGGGCACAGAGTAACTTTGGACATAACAATGTGTCACTGTGGCCTGGCTCTCTCACACTAAAGGCATGTGTGTTTTCCACTGCAACATCACTGCCATCTAGATCTTGGTGACTTTAACAGGGAAAATCTCAGCCAAAAACTCTCCAAATACAGACAGTTTGTCCATCAAGAGAGGGGAACACTTTGGATCACTGCTACACCACAGTTAGCAGTGCCTATCACGCCGTCCCCCGTACTGCACTGGGTCACTCTGACCACGTCATGGTCCACCTGATTCCTGCATACAGGCAGAAATGAAAGCTCTGTAAACCTGTAGTGAGAACATCAAAGCAGTGGACCAGTGAAGCTGTAGAGGACCTTCAGGCGTGTTTGGACTGCACTGACTGGGAAGTTTTCAGGACTGCTACCAACAGTCTGGATGGGTTTACTGATGCTGTGAGGTCCTCCATCAGTTTCTGCGAGGACAGTTGTGTGCCATCAAGGACCAGTGTAAGTTATAACAATGACAAACCCTGGTTCACAGCTAAGCTCAAACAGCTAAGGTTGGAAAGGAGGAGACATTTAGGAGTGGTGACAGTTTAGCAAGGAGGTGCGAGCAGCTAAACCACTGTACTCAGAGTGACCAAAGGACCAGTTCTCTGCAAATGGTGCCACTTCTGTCTGGAGGGGGTTCAGACAGATCACAAACTACAAACCCAAAGCCCCCCATTCCATCAACGACTCTTGGCTGGCAAATGTGCTGGACCAATTCTACTGCCGTTTTGAGAGACAATCGGACACCATCCCCGAGACTCTTCTGTTCAGCTCCAGCCGCAGCCACCTCAGAGGGGGCCAGCTCCACGCCTTTCCCACCCTCACCCCCTCTCCATTTCAGAGAGGGATGTCCTCAGACTGTTCAGGAGGCAGAAACCCTGCAAATCAGCTGGGCCGGACTCTGTCTCCCTATCCACCCTGAAGCACTGTGCTGATCAACACCTCACTGGACACATGCCATGTGCCAGCCTGCTTCAAAGCCTCCACCATCATCCCTGTCCCCAAAAAAACAAGTACCACAGGACTAAACAACTACAGACCCGAAGTCTTTTGAACGCCTTGTATTATCCCACCTTAAATCCATCACTGGCCCCCCCTTGGTCCTCCTGTTTGTGGATTTCAGCTCTGCTTTCAACACCATCATCCCGGCCCTGCTGCAAGACAAGCTCTCCCAGCTGAACGTGCCCGACTCCACCTGCAGGTTGATCATTGACTTTCTGATGGACAGGAAGCAGCATGTGATGCTGGGAAAACCTCTGACTCCATCCACCAGTCTGTCAAGCTCCTGAAGTTTGCAGATGACACCACCCTCATTCTCTGGTGGGGATGAGTCCGCCTACAGGTGGGAGATCGACCATCACGTGACCTGGTGCAGCCAGAACCACCTGGAACTCAGTGCTCTCTAAGACAGTGGAGATAGTCGAGGAGACCCACCCTCCCCCATTATCCTGTGTGACTCCCCCGTCACCACTGTGGACTCCATCCGCTTCCTGGGCACCATCATCTTCCAGGATCTCAAGTGGGAGCTGAACATCACCTCCCTCACCAAGAAGGCCCAGCAGAGGATGTACTTCCTGTGGCAGTTGAAGAATTTCAGTCTGCCAAAGACAATGATGGTGCACTTCTACACCGCCATCATTGAGTTCATCCTCACCTCCTCCATCACCATCTGGTACGCTGCTGCCACCACCAGGGACAAATGCAGACTGCAGCGTACCATTCGCTCTGCAGAGAAAGCGATCGACTGGAATCTTCAATTGCCATGTCATGTCTGATAAGGCAATTCGAGTTTTCAAACAGCTGAGGCAAACACTTGTCTTTCTTTGAATTTTATTCAAGTCTATTGCAGAAGGAACTCACACACACGCATCAGAGTATTATCCGAGTGAGCTGCAGTATCTCAGCACATGAATATTTTATCCTAATGTCAGGGTCAGCACTATCTTTCCCCTGGAACATGTTGTCTTTAAGAGGTCCTCTGGAGGACATTCAATCTAAATCTATTGTAAAGACATTCAGCCCTAGTACAGCCAGGTACATGTTGTAAAACAATGAACCCAATAAACCAGAGGCTCTCATAGAGTAACATAAAATACATGACTGTTTGGAGATGATAATCATGGAAATCCAATTACAGACTCTAAAGCGAGCAGGAAAGATTGCAGCTGACCCCTCCTACCCCGGACACAAACTGTTTCAGACTCTCCCCTCTGGCAGGAGGCTGCAGTCCATCAGGACCAAAACCTCTCGCCACAGCTTCTTCCCGTCTGCAGCTAGCCTCAACAAGGCCCGGGTCCCCCCCCGACACACCTCCCTTTCAAATAATACAAATGTCTCTGCACATGTAATTATTATTTCATTTCATATCATGCACAAACCTGGCACATTGCACATATTTGCTGTTAATTGTTGTTATTTTATTTTCTTATATTTTATAAATTTATGTATTTATGTACACAATATTTTCGTTGCAATACGTCTGCACTTGCATGTAAAAATCTGCCAAGTTGTTCTTTCTCTGCATGTAGTTGTATTGTTTTTCTCTATTCTTCCATTATCCTTATATAACTTGCATCTGTTTATTTCATATTTATATATTTCTACATTTATTTATGTCAACTGTATGTTTCTTTACGTGTAGCACCTCATCACCAAAGCAAATTCCTTGTTCGTGTAAAATACAACTTGGCAAAAAAGTTCTATCTGATTCTGATTTCTGATTCTGCCATAGAGTTAACACTAAGTGTATCTGTGAATCAGAATGGTTGTATTAGTCTTGGTCTGACTTTAAACACACTGTTAATCTTTTAAATAAATGCTTGTGGATATACATGCTGAACTATGAATGAAACTACTTCAATCCTATTGATGTTGCTAGAACGGTAGTGTGTGACGGCGTAACCGGAGGGGTATATAAGCATGCCAGCACATAGGACATATTAGCTTCTTTCTATTCAGCAGGCACTCTGGCTATGTTTGGAAGCTCCATCATCTTACCTGAAGTTGAAACAATGCAGCAGATCATGTCGAAGCGATTCCAACAGTGTGTCTTTCCCTGTCAGCGCTTCATCACGGAAGGTGATACTGATGGAATGTGCGTCTCATGCCTGGGGATGTTGCACGCCCAGGCAGCTCTTGAGGGGGCTGCCTGCGACCATTGCGAGGCCCTGCCCCTGAGGGTGCTGAGGACTCGAGCGGCTCTCTTCCTAGAGGATGGTCGGATGCGCTCCCCCTGTGGCTCAGGCCCCTTGGTCGCTGAGGCGTCACGGCGGCTCCGATCCTGGGGATCACAACGCGAGATAGCTGAGGGTGCCGGGACAGCTGAGGCCTTTTTCCGGGCCTTGTCCGCGGAATCGTCCTCCCCTCGTCCCTGATCGGGAGCCCGTTTCTCGGCTTCTCCCACTCAAGGTATGAGTCCGGAGAGGCTTGCATGATCTGGCTCTGAGGAGCTAGGTGTGCTTAGCATGGAGAATGACTTCGGGGAGACGGAACATCATCAGCCCTCACTAGGATACGAGAAGTTGTTGGAAGCCTTCGGCTGGGAAACTAGACGAGCGGTTTCTGCAACATGCGCGATGGCTGTCTTGCAGGCATACCAGGCTGATCTCCTTCGGGACTGTGACTTAGGGGGAGGTCCCTCTGAGGAGGAACTAACTGAGCTCCGTAGAGCGACGGACTTAGCTCTTCGTGTGACCACGGCCCGTTCCATCAGCTGATCCATGGCGGCTTTGGTGGCTAAGGAGCGCCATCTATTGCTCAATCTCTCGGGCATCCAGGGGAAAGAGAAGGCTTTTCTTCTGGATGCTCCCCTCTCGCCTACTGGCCTGTTGATGCTGTCGTCAAGAGCTCCTGAGACTTCGAGTAAGGGGTCCCCTTGGCAAATTTCGCGGAAGCTTGGCGGAGCCTCGCAAACATTTCCCCGTGGGTCCTGCTCACAGTAGTGGATTGCTACAGGCTGCAGTTTTGGGTACTTCCATTCGGCCTAGCACTCTGTCCCCGCACGTTCACCAAATGCATGGATGCAGCTCTAGCCCCGTTGAGGTTCCAGGGCATCTGCATACTGAACTACATCGACGACTGGCTCGTCCTGGCCCAGTCTCAAGACTTAGCGTTTCGGCATCGAGATGTCGTCCTTGCCGACCTTCAGCATTTAGGGCTGCGGCTCAACGCAAAGAAGAGCTTGCTGACACCTGCCCAACGGACTATGTTCCTAGGGGTGGTATGGGACTCAATCACGATGTGGGCCCACTTGTCTCCCGCACTCGTCGAGTCCATTTTGTCCACAGTGACCAGAGTGCAGTTAGGCTGCGCCATCACTGTAAAACACTTTCAGAGGGTGTTGGGTCTCCTGGCAGCAGCGTCTAGTGTAATACCTTCCGGACTACTGCACATGAGAGCCCTGCAGTGGTGGCTAAAATCCAAGGGATTCTCCCCAAGGGGAAATCCGCTCAGTCTGATACCGGTTACAAGCAGGTGCCTTTGTTCCCTGTCTGTATGGAGGAAATCTTGGTTCCTGTCCCAAGGTATCGTGTTGGGAGCGACTGGGGGAAACGCACCATGGCATCCAGCCCTAGCGGAGCTGGGGGCGAGAGGGAGAGCCACAGGGCACAGTGCGCCGTGTCTCGGGACGCAAACAAGTCCACGTCTATGGGGCCGAACTCTTCGCATAATAACCAAACAATTATTTCAACAGACGCCTCACTCACGGGATGGGGCGCGGTCATGGATGGCCGCTTCGCGAGAGGCTCCTGGGAGGAGCATCATTTCTCCTGGCACATAAATTGCCTGGAAATGTTGGCGGTTTTCAGAGCTCTGAGGAAGTTTCTGCCTGCCCTCCGTGGTCGCCACATCCTTGTCAGAACCGACAATACGACATTGGTGGCCTATTTGAATCACCAGGGGGGTCTGCGCTCACGCCCGTTATGCAAACTGGCACATTAGATCCTCCTGTGGTCCCAGCAGAGACTGCTGTCCCTCAGAGCAATGTACGTCCCTGGGACCCAGAATCAGGGAGCAGACCTTCTGTCGAGACAGGGGCTGTGCCCTGTGGCAGCTATAGGTCTGGCCCCTGAGGGGGCGGAGTTCCTAGAGGCAGGCCTGACAACAGAAGCAGTCGAGACGCTGTTCAGCTCTAGAGCATCGTCCACGAGAAGGATGTACGGCCTAAAGTGGAATGTGTTCAACACCTGGTGCAGAGAACGGGCGGTGGATCCAGTTACCTGCTCCGTAATTGTGATACTGGAGTTCCTCCAGCACCGTTTCCAGCGGGCCTCTCTCCGTCCACGCTCAAAGTGTATGTGGCTGCCATTGCAATATTTCATGCCCCTCTGAGTGATGGGCCCTTGGGGAAGCTTCCACTAGTCGTGCGCTTCCTCCGTGGAGCCCGGAGGATGAGACCCATGACTCGTTCCAGGGTTCCCACTTAGGACCTGGCAGTGGTTCTCGAAGCGCTGGCTGAGGCCCCCTTCGAACCCCTGGAGTTGGCTGAGGCCAAGCACCTGACCCTTAAGATGACCTTTCTCCTTGCTATCACCTCTCTGAGGAGGATGGGGGATCTCCAGGCACTTTCGTTTTCTCCCTGATGCCTGGAGTCAGGGCCATCCTGCACCATTGTCCAGGTTATGTCCCTAAGCTTCCGGCCAGACTGGCAGGGTCAACGGTGCTGCAGGTGTTTCATCCCCCACCTCGTCGCTCCAGGATTTGCGTGATGCGGCTGGCTGGGCCACCCCTCACACTTTCATCCGGTTTTACAGTCTGGACCTTCCTTCTGCACCCGGCACCCGTGCGCTGTCCTCCTAGTCATGCCGTCAGGTTCTGCACGCTGGGGGCAGGCGGGGTTTCAGCGCAGCCTAAGTGGGTATCTCGTTCCCATAGTGTCGTCACCGACGCAGTTCGAGTTCCCTTGAAGGGGAACGTCTCGACGTCTTGTTCCCCAAGAAGGGAAACAAGACACTGCGTCGGCCCGCCACACCTCACCCCGCCTGGAGTGCCTTGCTTCATAGAAAATGGCTAATGTGTTCTGTGTGCTGGCGTGCTTATATACGCCTCCGGTTACGCCATCACACACTACCGTTCTAGCAACACCAATAGGATTGGAGTAGTTTCATTCATAGTTCAGCCCTGCCACGCCCAGAGGCGTTCCCATAGTGTCGTCACTGACGCAGTGTCTCGTTCCACTTCTCGGGGAACAAGGGTTACATACGTAACCCGAGACATTCCAAACTGATGTATTTGAATATATTTAAAGTAGTAATTTAAAGTATAAATTAATTGGCTATCAATTTTGTCTTTAAGAGAATAGAATAGAATAGCAGCAGATTTAAGCAGCTACTCTTGACTTGTGTTTGTGCAGCTCTCACTGCATGAATCCACGTACTGATTTCAATCCTGATGAAGTGAAGCTGAGCTTTTCCTTTAACTCTATGTGAACCAGTCTGCTGCTCTGTGTATTCACATGTTCATCTCACCTACAGTAAACTGGTTAAATGACTCTAGAGGGAGTTCACTGAGATGTTTCTGAGCTGATGGAAAGTTCTTTACAAAACAACCTGAGTGTTTTCTTTGTCCAATCACAGGACTCCATGCTGAAGGACAACACACCTCAACAAGTAAAGAGAGAAAGAAAAGAGAAAGAATCACAGAAGCAGAATCAGCAGTCAAGTTTAAGTTTAGTCTCTTGAATTCACTTTTTTACTGATGACTCTCTTGTTTCTGTTCAGTGCCTGATGATGTCAGGTTGGTGGGAGGAGCCAGTCGCTGTGCAGGAACACTGGAGGTGAAACATCAGGGAGACTGGAGACCAGTGAGTTACTTTCACTGGACCCTGAAGGCAGCAGCTGTTGTCTGTAGAGAGCTGGACTGTGGCTCTGCTGTTTCTGTAGGACAGAGAAAGGAGTCCTCAGACAGACCTGTGTGGTGGATCAGGTCTGACTGTGTTCAGTCTGGATCTGCTCTGAGGGAGTGTGTAACATCAAATAACTCTTCCTCCATCCTGTATCTCACCTGCTCAGGTAAGCCCATCAGTGACATCATCTATGACAGTAATGTCTCCAGTGTGTCCTCTCCTCTGTCTCAGTGTCTCAGTGGTTTCCATTGGACTGAACTGTAAAGTTCTCCAGGACGTCCTGAAGTGTAGAGAGATGGGCTTGTTTCTGGAAGCTTCACTGTATTTTTTAGATTTAAATTTAATTTTTTTTTTTTAAGCTAATAAAAAGTTAAGTCACCGTCAGATGATAGCTGATGGGTTCCCAGAGTTCATTTGGGCTGATGCTTTCCGTCTCTTTTGGTCTCGGTACGGACTGTTTACCTTCATGCAACCAAAGCCCACTCAAACCTGATTAGTCGGACTATAAAGAGAAACCAGAACTGTGCCAATACCAAAACCTGGTCCCCTGCCTCCAGACTCTGCGTTCAGATATCTGTTAGAGATAAACTGTAGAGATTACTGACGGACAGAATCCCACAGCTCCATGCTGAAGTGGTTTTGGAGATTTCAGGTCACTACAGTTTGTGTTTAATGGGAGCTGATGGTGTGTGATGTGATGTGATGACTGTCCATGTGTTTGATCAGATCCAACAGTTCTTCTCATCATATTGGTCGTCCTGCCGCTGACTCTGCTGTTGGTGACTGCTGCCCTTTGTTTCTACTATAAGGTACTGACACATGTCTGTTGTTCAGATGACTGAGGTGAAGCACTCGGTCTGTGTTTCCTGAAGAAGAGGAGGAGCGATGCACTAACATGTGTGTGCTGTCATGTCTCTCCAGGCTAGAAGGAGAAAGGAGAACATTGTGCTGGATCGGAATACGCAGGGTGTTTGTGCAGCTGAAGGAGGGCCGACTGAAGAGGAAGGAGCTCAGGGAGCAGAGTAGGACCTCCAAGAATCATCTCAGCTGCCACACAACCCACCATCAGCTCAGTCCAGGATTTTACACTTTTATACTGATGTTCCCTTTAAATCAATCAATAAGATCAATTATGTGACATTTTTCCATCCCAAGGTCCCAAGACTGTGGGACCCATCCATCGTCAACTGCTTATCCTGCGTATAGGGTCTTGGGGGGCTGGAGCCAATCCCAGCTGACATTGGGTGAAAGGTGGAGCCACACATAAACAAACAATGAGTCACACTATCCAACGAAGGTTAAAATGAAGGGCAACTGGACTTGGTTGAAGATACTGGAAGACGTTTCGTCCCTCATCCAAAGGACTTCTTCAGTTCTGACTGACTGGCAGGGAAACTCAGCTATTTCACCTCAGTGGGGTCGTTATCCCGGGTCACCGATACCGCTGGTTCGCTAGTGTTCCTTGTTGCTGTGACGACAGTCGTTACAGTCGTTAAGACTACCGGTGGCCAAGACTGAACGACCATCGTTGGTATCTTCACCTGAGGCCAATAGGTCACGTTTGTTGAGTTTCCTGTTGTGACGACTGTCGTCACAGCAACAAGGAACACTAGCGAACCAGCGGTATCGATGACCCGGGATAACGACCCCACTGAGGTGAAATAGCTGAGTTTCCCTGCCAAGACTAGTGAACCAAATCCATGACAACCCAGAGTTGAGACCAGGAGGCAGAGTCGCAGTTTAACACACTTCTCTGCCCTTCTTTTTCAGCAGTTACCCACCCAAAACCCTACGCAGAGTCACAGTCTAACACACTTCTCTGCTCCTCCATTTCAGGAGTTACTTAGTGAAAACCCTATAGTGACGGTGTCTGCCCCCCCGACCATCGAAATTATTTAAAAAGGTAAACAGAAGAGGAGCTGTGCATAAAAACCTCATAAAAATTAAAACCACAAGTGCAATAGTGCAAACGAATAGGAGAGTTAAATGTGGACTCTTAAACATCAGATCTCTCTCTTCTAAAGGTGTACTAGTAAATGAACTAATATCAGATTATGATATCGATTTATTATTTACAATCTGGCTGGGTGATGGAGAATATGTTAGCCTAAATGAATCCACCCCTCCCACTCATTAATACTCACTTTCCTCGAAACCCTTGTTCTTGGTCTTTCGCACCCAAGTTGGAAATCACTGCAACCAATTCTCTTCGTTATAGTGTACCGAGCTCCTGGTCCGTACTCTGAATTCTTATCTGAATTTGCAGAGTTTTTGTCAACTTTAGTCCTTAAAACTTGAGAGGAATTGGCATTCCACCAAACTGGAAAATTCTCGTTTAATTTGGCAAGATAGTCTTAAAACTTGTAGGAAGGCCCTCCGTAATGCCAGAGCAGCGTTCTACTCGTCATTAATAGAGGAAAATAGGAACAACCCCAGGTTTCTTTTCAGCACTGTAGCCAGGCTGACAGAGAGTCACAGCTCTATTGAGCCAAGTATTCCCATAG
>NW_025741972.1:0-11147 GCF_021292245.1 Micropterus dolomieu
TAATATACTATATAAGATACAAATATATTTAATTTGAGTTAATACCAGTCTGTATGATAGGAAGGACATTTTGGCAGATCCTCACTTACTTGTTTGAAGGCTAAGACCTGGTTTTAAGGTTATAGTTAGATTGGGTTTCAGGTTAAGGTTAGGATCAGTGTTGTGGTTAGAGAGATGTGATGGTCGCAAGATGAAAGTGAGGTTGTTGAGGTGGTGAATGTGCATGAAGCTCATCCTGTTTTCATATGGAAGCATTACCACGACCACAACCTTTCCCTTAACAAGTGTTTATAAACTGTCCCTCATGGACAGTAAGATGACAGCAGGCCAAAATATATAGTTGTTACCTTTATCTCCCAGCACCCAATATCTGGTTAAACAAAATACTTAGAAATAAAGTCCAAGTCAAGTGTAGAACGCAAAAGTCCGTCGAAGAAAAGACACATCAGTACGCTCTAACAGACGGCTGAACAACATCTGGATTGATTTAATGGCACTGACTGGAGAATTAGCGCCGTGGACGTAAACATGATACTTCTTTAGCAGATTTTTTAAGTAATTCAGTTAAAATTTGCGCCCCATTTGGATGGAAACTTGATTTATAGATGACGTTTCATTCCACCTGTGTGTGTGTGTGTGGCAGCTTTAGTTTTACTGTAACATGAATTGATTTTTCCCTCACAGCTAACATATCTACACATCGATCATGTAGTTTCCCTGGACAGATGTTGAAATCATTCAGAATAAATGCAACATTTTTATTATTTATTCCAACACTATTATTTACTGTTCAGAACGTCATCACTGAGTTTAATCTGGGGTTCAACAGAATCATCTGTTTTACAGGTAAATGTTCTGTCCGGTGTTGAGGCTGTTTGCGTCACAGGAGTAGTTTCTTTTTGTCACTAATTTTAAAACCCCTGTTAGCTGGTCGTCAGTTAATCTCAGGGTCGGTGGTTCGATCGTCTTTCTTCAAGTGTTCTTGAGCAATGATGGTCAGACCAGCACCTTGCATGGTAGCTCGCTGCCATCGGTGAGTGTGTGTGAATGATAAATGCTGTATTTACCAAATATTATCAGACTGCTTGTAGTTCTTAAAATAAAGTGAAATATATATTGTGACTTTTTTATTTTCATGTTTGTGTTCTTCCACATTATTTCTTTTTCTTAATTTCTATATAGGCCTGGGGGTGGTGATGGCGCAATGGTTAAGACGCATGCCTTTGACCCGCGTTCAATCCCCCACTGTGACCCATCCACCATTGTGTCCCTGAGCAAGACACTTAACCCCCAGTTGCTCCAGAGGCGTGCGACCTCTGACATGTATAGCAATTGTAAGTCGCTTTGGATAAAAAGCATCAGCTAAATGTAAATATACAATCACTGTCCAGTTTATTAGAAACATCTAGCTAAAACTAATGCAGTCTAATACAACAGTCCTGCAATAAATCCCCTTCATTAAAGTTATAATGTTCAGAGAGGCGTTGATTTAACTTCATGGTCATTTTGGAGGCTGTAGTTTGTGGTGCTGTTGAACTGAAACAGGTGTTTCTATTATTCTGTCCACCCCATGTATATCAGTGAGTGCAGGCTAAATAACAGAAACACGTCTCTGAAACAGTTTGAACTCAAACTGAACATTAAAACCTTGATGAAGGAGATTTATTGCAGGACTGTCAGACTGCATTAGTTTCAGGTGTTCCTAATAAACTGGACACTGAGTGTTTGCTGCTGCTGCTGACTGTGATATTTGAGTTCTCTGAAAGTTCATGTATGTTGATATTTCTAACTGATGATGAACTTGTATCGTGTAATTTCCTGCAGAGCTGAATCATTTCTGTCCAAACGTTTGAATAAAACATGAAAAATGTCAAACTGTATGTTGTGGCTGTTTTTGAAGTTTCTGTCTGTTCAAACTCTGAGAAAAGAAACTAAAGTGATTTTACTGTGTTGGACCGATTCTAACATGATCAATATTTTACTACAGATGTTTTTAACATGACTTTTTGTAGGAGTGGTATTTAGCAGTGGTGAAATGTACATTCACTCAAGTACTGTACTTAACTACAAATTCAAGGTACTTAAGTAGGAATTTAAGTTTGGGGAATGGAAGGAACAACTACAGGGACTGTTGGAGTGTGCTGCCTTAACACAGCCACGAATAGTGAGCATTTTGATGGGGGTTAGCCAAATGGCAAGTTCAGGTGTTGGCTCAAGGTGACCGAAATACAGCAGCCAAATTCTTTGTGGCACCTTTATGGAGAGAGGACACCCATTACATTAGTTAGGATCGACTGAAGGCTACAAGAAAATAGTGTTATTTTAGACATGATACTCATGGAAACCTCATTTAACCATGAAAAAAGAATTGGAAGAATACAGTGTGTTCAGAAAAGAGGCTTAAAATGTGGTGAGATTTCAAACTGTGCAGAACAGGAAGGGGCCCACTGAGACTGCTTGTATATAGAGCCAAGAATGTTTTGCTACGTCTCTGTCAGTAAACTTGTTATTTTAAGGCAAATCT
The DNA here is from genome assembly GCF_021292245.1 of Micropterus dolomieu. Taxonomy (NCBI): domain Eukaryota; kingdom Metazoa; phylum Chordata; class Actinopteri; order Centrarchiformes; family Centrarchidae; genus Micropterus; species Micropterus dolomieu. The sequence goes on from NW_025741972.1 coordinate 2,525, forward strand.
TAATAATTAATGGGGATTTTTTTATTAGCAGATAGAAACTGCAATTTCCTACACATCTTCCATAACTGAATCTGAAGTAATCAATTAAGTATTTGCAAGCACTGTTTGGTTTATAGACCTACCAGTATTGTGTTGTGCCTTGTGAGGGACCAAGCTGTCAGGCATGAGAAGTCAGAAAGTAAGTTTCCAAAAAAATATATATATTTTATTTACAAAGCACAAAAAATAGAAAATTCTGGGCCCATAAAAGAGGTCAACTACACAGAACTTAACTCAGGTAACATAAGCTGAACGAAAAAGACCAAGACAAACTAAATAGACAATATATTCACTCACATTTATACACTGAGCTCAAACAGAAACTAACATTCATAAACTGGTGGAACAGCCACCAGAGGCAGTTTGGGGTTCAGTATCTTGCCCAAGGACACTTTGACATGCAGCCTAGAGGAGCTGGGACTGAACCACTGACCTTTCAATTAACAGGCAACCTGCTCTACCTCCTGAGCCACAGCCCCCCCAAGTACACGTCAAGTGTTGGACACAAAAGTCTGTTAGAGAAAATAAGCATCAGTACTCTAACAGACAGGCATGTTGGACTGTTGAACAACATCTGGAATGATTTAACGGCACAGACTGGAGAATTAGCGCCACCAGCTGTTTGTCTCCATGAACCACATCCTAATTTATTTTTTCTGGAAACTCAGTTAAAATTACGTCACATTTGGATGGAAACTTGTCTTGCAGCAGACTTTTCAGTCCACCTGTGAGTTTGGCCGCTCTGACCAACAAAACAACACTTTGCCTTCAGACAACACGACATAGAAACTAGTTTGTTTCAAGTGAAACTGCCTTTAAAATTCAAGTTTTACACTATCCACAATTTATTTAATATTTAATATTATTTAACGTTCAAAACAAATCATCATTAAATATAATCTGAATTACATGTAAATGTTGTTTCACAGGAGTAGTTTCTTTTTAGCAGACAGGTTGGAGTTAATGAGGTGAAACAGAAGAGAGCAAGTGGACTTTAATGCAGACAGAACTGATTATTAATCAACAATTCTGTTAATTAGATTCTGGTATGTGGTGTGACTGAGTTTCACTCTTGTGCAGCTTTAAGACAAAAAATACTGACTTAATTAATGACGTCTTGCACTCTGTTCTACAGTGCACTCGGAAAGTATTCACTGCGCTTCATTCTTTCCTCAACAAAAGTTTAACATAATGTGGAAAAACTGAAGCGCTGTGAATACTTTCCCCATGCATTACATGTTGCATTGCATAAAGTTAAAAGACACCTGATTAAACTCCTGATAAAAGTGTAAGTGTAATGTAGTGTAAGGGGCTCAGACCAAAAAAACTCTGCAATCAGTGAGTGAGTGTGTATGATGGATGTGGAGCAAACATGCTGCATACATGCTGTATTTAACAGAAATGATCTTAAACATGGGTTCACTGAACTAAAGCTGTTTCGCTGTAAAATGTGAATATTTTGTAGCTACAGTGTTCATTGACATTATTTGGGACAAACCTGTATTGCTTCCTTTTATTTCTTACTGTGCGAAGCCAGACTCTGTCAGGTACAGTTACACACTGAACTACACACTCAGTGTCCAGTTTATTAGGAACACCTCGCTAAATTAATGCAGTCTAAAACAACAGTCCTGCAATAAATCTCCTTCATGAAGGTTCTAACTGATGATGAACTTGTATCGTGAAAAATGTATAACATTAAAAATGTCAAACTGTATGTTGTGGCTGTTTTTGATGTTTGTTCAAACTCTGAGAAAAGAAACTAAAGAGATTTTACTGTGTTGGACCGATTCTAACATGATCAATATTTTACAGCTGTTGTTTTTGTATAAATACTTTTTGTAGGAGTGGTATTTAGCAGTGATGAAATGTGAAATTGTAAGTAGCTTTGGATAAATGTAATGTAACATTTACTCAAGTACTTAAGTAAAACAATTTTGAGGGAGGCCTACTTGTATTTCAACTTCATGCTACTTTATGCTTCTGCTCCACTAGATGTCAGTATTTTAATGTTTCCTCTACTACATTTGTCTGACAATTTTCAGATTACAAATTCCTCCCTGTCCAGTGAATACCATGCTTTTTAAGAAAAATAATCTATTTAAAAACCCTATTTGAAAACAGGCTGTTGAGCAATCAATAAAAATTCACTTTAAAGTGGGGAATATTTATGCAATCATCTTCTTTAACTTATATATTTTTAATTTATTGACATTAGAGTTTTATTGCAAATTCTTGTCAAAAAAGCCAAATAATATTGAGCACGATTTCATGTATAAAAGAAACAAAAGAGTGAAACATCCAAGGAGGTGAATACTTTTTATAGACATTGTACTTGTGGAGTGTTCACATTGTGGTATTATTAATACTTTTTACTCGAGTAAAGATATTATTTCTACCACTGGTTATCAGTCAGTCCCTTTTTCACAAGTCAAAATCATAGACTGTATAAAAACGTCAAAATATCAGTGAAAGTGACGCTTTTATTGTGAAGGATTAGCGGAAGTGTTGCAGCTTCCTGAGAAATCGAAAGTGTTTCGCAGTGACGCAGCCTGAAGTGGTTACACGTCTGTTAGAGTCGTAACAGTGAAGTTTAATGATGTTTAATCTTCAGATGTCTTCTACAAACATGAAGCTTCTTCCTCTCGCGTGTCTCTGTCTCCTGACTCGGTCTGGAACAACGTTGGCTGATGAACAAAGTAAGAAAACGACTTAATTAAACTGATAATCAATAACCTGATAGGCCGAATAGGCACAGATCAATATTAAAACATCTAAGCCTATTTCCCTAACAAATGTGATGTAATTTAATAAAGGCATCCTTCTGATTAATTACAGTCGTACAACAGAGCCGCGCAGTTTGCTGATGTTTCCATTATCTGGCAGAGAAACTGTTCCTCATTTCAGACTGTTGCGACTCATAACTGATATTTCTGATCAAATATAAAGTGTCGACCTCTACCTGAGGGTTAACTTACTGTTTTGTTGATCCTTTTTAAGTAGAAACTAAGAATAATGCGTGTGTTATAGCCACACAGGCTGTAATATAAATATTATAATAATAAGCAGCCGTTATTTTTCTCTCTCGCTTCATTTCTCACATTTATAATTCAGATCCAAAGCCATGACCATGTTCAGAGACAGAAAACTAGGCTGCAGGACTGACAAAGCACCGTCCTGAATATAAACACGTTCAGATCTTCCTCCTTATTTTCTCAGTCTGGTTGTATTTTAGCAGCTTGTTAGTTATGTTATGTTGAACAGTTATGTTGTTTGAACAACTGACTTCAGTGTGTCTTAACTTAAGCCTAATTAAATTAATTTAAACATACTGATTAATGAGGTTTTTTGTCTTCCAGGTCCAGTGATCATCGAAGTGGAAGAAGACAGTGATGTTATTTTACCCTGTTCCCTCAGCACCAAGGAGGACATTGAGTACAAACTCTTTGACTGGAAGAAAGATGGTCAGAAGGAAGTTTTCCTTTATGAAGCAGGAACTCATTACAATAACGGCCGTCCAGGTCAAGATGAGCAGTTCAAAGGTCGCGTCTCACATTTTCCAGATGAGCTGAAGTACGGCAACGCCTCCATCATCATCAGAAATACGAAGGTGACTGACAGTGGAAACTACACCTGTGATTTTCCACTTCTTCAGCCAAGACAGATATTCAACATTCAGCTTGTTGTTGGTGAGTGTTTTCATTAAACAGTTCAAGATTTGTTTACTGATGTGACTGGTTTACGAGTCCCAGATAGACTTTAGTCAAGAATAAACATCTGGCAGGGCCTCTCTATTATCAAGGTGATAATATTTCACAAGCGTTCTAACATATGTTTTGTTTTTCGTTTTAGATCGTATCTTAAAGGACAGATCAGCTGAAAACATTGCAGGTGAGTCCTTTGATGACATCACTAACTGTCACAGGTATGTGCCGAGTTTGGCTTCAAAAGGATATCATCTGACATCATCCAACCCTACGTACTCCAAAAGATAACATACATCAGCACTACATGATAGAGAGAACAGATCTTGTTTATCTTTAAAACAACAAAATATGTCCTAGTGCAACAACTTCCAGAAATCTTGTTGGTGTTATTAAAGTTTACATTGAGCTCCTGTTTCTCTGCTCCTGTTTTTCTTTCACTTTAACGGGCTGCATTGTATTTACAGAAATTATAGAGGTATTTTAACAGTTCTCCTTATGACCACTTTAATAGGTACACTTGTACAATAAGGTAATTCTATCAAACAGCTCTGCCTAAAATGACTTCACCAAGTTTATATTGTTCAGTTTTTGCTGACTTTGTCCTAAACATGAAAATTCAGGGACACGTTTATTATTGAGCTCATAGTTAATGGTGCTGTTATACTGGACTACATTATACAAAGAGGTGTTTCTCATTTTTGTACTCACTGTTTACAAACTTGAGGGGTCAAAGTATTTAATTCAACACCGGAAACTATGACCTTTGTGCTAAAACACATAATTGAATTAACGCCACTATGACAGTTAAAAAAACATTGTACACTTATAAAGTAAACTTAACAGTTGTGTTGGATTGCGTCAGTCTGGACAGGGGCCTGCACCACGAAGCAAGTTCAACATACCCGGAATATGTTATCATTATCTGGCTTAACTAACTAACAATCGCGATCGGGATAAGCTGTCACGGTGGGTGGTGTGAAGGCAGGTTGTGGAACCCAAATGCAGGACTCGAATGCGGCAGGTACAGTTCAGTGATTTATTTAAACAACTAAAGGCGAGCACACTTACAGGTTGAGTGGCTGATACAGAGTCCAAAACAAAGGTTGTCCAAAACAGTGCAGGGAGACACGACAAGAGGGCCGCCAACAAGCAATCACACAACAACTCAGGGAGACAGCATACAATGACCCAACAAAGACTAGACAGAAACACCAGGTATATATACACAGGGATAACGAGCAGGGCGGGAGCAACACAGGTGACAGAGCAGGGGAAAACAGAGACAGACATGCAGAGGGATCACTGGGGTAACAGACAAGACAAAGGTTACTGAACACTAGACAAGCAGACATGGGGCAGAGAGAATAAGCAAAACAAGACAGAAACACATACACACACACGTTACCAAGAACCTGAACGAGAAAACAGAGTACAGAAGAGACAAAACAAAAATGGCACACACTAGAACCAAGAGCAAAGACCAGAACTAAGGACATTGAACAAAAATCCAGACTTCAGAAATAACAGATAGCGGTGTTAACAGCAGATGACCAATCACAGACATGAACAAGTCTACCAGCTGCAGAGCGTCATATTTTACAAACGAAGATTTAACTATAACGCTACAGAAATAGCCTACAACATGGTCTAAGTAGCACGACTGCAGCTGATACATGCAGGGAGACAGAAAACCTGTGTGAATGTCTAAATGAGCAGGCAGAGTCCATAATAATGCGTTGATTTGATGTGTTCTTATGAGCTGTATTAAAAATATCAGCCTTATTCTTTCAGCTCGGCTGTGTGACGGCGTTTCAACATTAAAAGACTTGTGCACTGAAGAAGTGGTTGTTCCTCACTTTAAAAAAACTTTTCATCACTTCAAAAACGAGATTAATTTATTTAACACACTCAAAATTTGTCCAAACATTGTTCTAAACTTCATAAAGCAATGAAACGAAAAATCCATTCATGTCATAAAATGTGCTCAAATAGTGGTTGAAAGACAATCTCAACATTTAGGCTACTGAAAACTCCCCTCATTACCTGCACCTACATCGCAAAAGGTGGGGTGGTACATGACTAAAGTCTCTGTGATAGACTTTAAGATAGCTACTAACCTAAAATAAATAGCCATTCATATTAACATTTATTTCAATATCCCTACCAAACTCATAATATTCAGCCTCACATAAGAAAAATTAAACCCATTTATTTTAACGGCTGCGACAGGCTGTGTGAAACGGACTGGAAGCAAATAAAAAATATTAAACACATTTCAAAGCAGTTAGTAGCCTACTGTAAAAAGCTGTAGGCCAATCAAAGCCCAAGGCCTTTAATCAGTCTCTGTAGGATGATGTCGCTGTAGTTTCTCCACATCAGGGCAGCAAACATAAAGCAGCCAATAAAACAGTCTGTGGGATTTCCTACAGATGGTGATGTCATTTTCCAAGAGAGCTGATTGGTCAGTAGGCGGCGCTGCTTTGTGGCACAGGCCCCAGGTGTACCTAATAAAGTGGCGGCTGAGTTAATGTATCACTGACACAATTAAGCCCCGATAACACAAGGGGCTCACATGCTTTTAAAGACCTTGTTTCATATTTTATAACACGTTTTTTCCACTTTAGTGTAACAGAAAATATTGTCGACACATCAGACAACAGATTTCATGTGACGTCGTTTCAAGATAATTTTTTCAGCTCAACAAATGTAAAAATTGAGTTTGTCCAAACGTCTTCACTGTATCTGAGCTTCTGTCATGATATGAGTCAGAAACAGTGTTTGCAGCTGTAAATAGTTTCCAGACTTTTGGTAGAAGTTAGAAATGTTTGAAATATCATGTCCTATCTAACAATGCTGGGAGGAGCAAGTGAGGCTGATACTGTGCTTTTCTGTTCCTCTGTGTTTTTCTGTTAAACACACTTTAATCTTCATTTACAAGCAGAGAAGAGACGAACAAGAAACATCACAGTGTTACATTTATAATCCTGTTATTGTCCTTTTATAGCTGATGTGTCTGTTTACTGTGTTCACAGGAGCATCTCCAAAACCATATGTCACAACAATTGATGAAACGAAGGACTGGGAGCTGCTGCAGTGTGAAGTTCTTGGTGCTTCTTCAAAACCTACAGTAGAGTGGCAGGACAGTGCTGGAAACAAACTTCCTGCTGAGGAGCCACAGGTCTCAGAAAGAGGAGGCAGCTTCTACATCATCCTCCAAACTACTGTGATGAAGACCGACCACTATCGCTGTGTAGCCACACAGGAGGAGATCAGCCATCAGATTCATACTGACATAGACGTGAAGGTCAATGGTGAGATTCTTCTTAGTGATGTTTTTATATTTCAGTCATTTCAATAGTTGTGTTTTTAGTTTTTAAACATGTTTAAGTGTCTTCAGACTGAACACAAAGCAGGTTGTGATGAAGACGTCTGCAGAAGTGTAAAAAGTGTCAAACTGAGTGAAAGCTTCACTCTTATACTGAGACTCTGAGACTTCATGAATCTACAGAGATGAGAGGAAGAATGAGAGGGTCTGCAGGGAAATAACAGAAAGAAACTCTGAGATCAGTCTGATCAAACACAGGAACACAAGAATTTAGTAAACTTCACTCACAAACCCAGTAACAGATTTATAAATGGCTGCTGCAGCCTGATCCTGGGGATCGACATGAAAACACCTCATGAGGGAGATTTAGAGACTGAAGACTTTAGAATCAGAGACTTTTTGAGCCACAAGTGAAAAAGACTGAACTTGAATAAATATTGATAGTTCCTGGTAATATTTTGACACCATGGAGGCACATACAGGCTTTGAAGTGCAGTTTTTATTAGACAATGGAAACTTTAATTGAAGTAATTAGATCCAATTGCAAAATACAGCTTGTCAGTTCTTATTCAGGTTGAAGTTTCAAACATTATCATTTTATAACTGGAGCAATTCTGAGTATTAAAACAGCAGAATCTGATGAGAGATCTTCTTAATGAAATAATGTTGTTTCACAGCAACATAAATTAGATAGTTTAGATTAGATTCACCTTTATTGTCATTATGCAGAGTACAGATACAAAGTTAATGAAATGCAGTTAGCATCTAACCAGAAGTGCAGAAATGGTGTTTTATTATACAGATAAGTGCAGTTGTAATGCTATTTCTATAAAGTCCTCCTGCTCTTAAACATTTTCCAAAAATAAAATATGTATTCCACTGTGAGCTTTTGTTCAGAGACAAAAAAGGAAGAATTGCATCAGGTTTATTATTATTTAAAAATGTTTTTAGAGAGATTTAAAACTGTGTCTCAGTCTGTGTGTGTTCTGAAATCTGTATAAATATTCTTTATAGCATTTTATTAAAGGTTAAAAGTGTGTTTAGCTTTAAGAGTTGGAGCTTCAAGAGACTCGTGCTGCAACTTGAGAGAAAGTGTAGAAGTATCAGTGAGTTAAATGTACTTAAAGTAGCAAAAGATAAAAAAGTATAATTTGAAGTATCATCTGATAAATGTAGTGAATTATAAAGTAGCATAAATAGGAAATAGTCAAGTACCTCAAACTTGTCCTGACACTGCTCAGTGAAACATAAACGTATCTCAGCCTCATGTTTAGCTGGATGTTTAATGTTTCCTGTTAACAAAGCTCATCAACACTCGCTGTAACAGCAGCTGTGATAAAATCCAGATGTGGTTCTGAGCCGTAATCCAGAGTCCACGGTGGCCTCGGCTCAGGGTGCAGAGAAGCTCGGCTGTAGACAGATCGCCTCGCACGTTTGCAGATCTCAGCACAGCAGGAGTTTAGCAACAGTCACATGTAAACAGGCTGAAGTAGAGGCGGCAGGACAGAGATTCAAACCTTCTTCCTACTGATGAGCAGCACGTCTCAGAAAG
>NW_025741972.1:11167-13938 GCF_021292245.1 Micropterus dolomieu
GCTATTTCTATAAAGTCCTCCTGCTCTTAAACATTTTCCAAAAATAAAATATGTATTCCACTGTGAGCTTTTGTTCAGAGACAAAAAAGGAAGAATTGTATCAGGTTGTATTATTATTTAAATATGTTTTTAGAGAGATTTAAAACTGTGTCTCAGTCTGTGTGTGTTCTGAAACCTGTATAAATATTCTTTATAGCATTTTATTAAAGGTTAAAAGTGTGTTTAGCTTTAAGAGTTGGAGCTTCAAGAGACTCGTGCTGCAACTTGAGAGAAAGTGTAGAAGTATCAGTGAGTTAAATGTACTTAAAGTAGCAAAAGATAAAAAAGTATAATTTGAAGTATCATCTGATAAATGTAGTGAATTATAAAGTAGCATAAATAGGAAATAGTCAAGTACCTCAAACTTGTCCTGACACTGCTCAGTGAAACATAAACGTATCTCAGCCTCATGTTTAGCTGGATGTTTAATGTTTCCTGTTAACAAATCTTAACACTCGCTGTAACAGCAGCTGTGATGTAAACGTCCCTTTACCCCGACCACAACCTTTGCTTGACCTTAACAAGTGTTTTATATTCTCTCCCTGTCCAAGTCATGGACAGGGAGATAACAGCATGTTAAAATGAATCATTCCATTAACTAGTTTCTGATATGTGCTGTGACTGAGTGGAAGAGTCTTGACTAAACTCATTTTAACTCTTTTTGTTATTGTTGTTTAGGACAATGACGACTTCTTGCACTCTGTTTTTTTTTTTATTTTAATCTTCTGATTATTTTATGCAACTTAATTTTACTCTTGCTCCGTCTTCAATCTAAATTAATTTCATTCCAGGCAGCACAAAGTCAAGTGATGATCAATCTGCCCACTGAACTGTTGTTGTTGAGGACTTTATACTGAAGCACCTGATGAATAAGACGAAGCTGCACAGAAACAATGTGATCAATAACGAGATAACATCAAATTATAACATAGGATAACATTTACATTTTAGCTGACACTTTTATCCAAAGTGATTTACACTCATATATAAGAAGGACAGTAAGTAAGTAATGAAAATAAATAATAAAGTGAAACGACCAGGAGACTCTGACTGAGGCTTTCAGGCTGCTGCAGCTCAGAAAAGGTTTAAATATCTGTGATGTGTTCAGGAGCTTCAGTGTGAAATCTGAACCTGTAAAACTGAGAGGCAGCTACTGAAGACTGGAAGGTGTTTGTGTTTCTATAATGAGTTAAAATCAGCTTGTTTGATGAGCAGGAGACAGACAGGGACTTCTGTCTGAGGCAGCTGAATAAAGAGATGAATGAGGAGCAGAACTGCTGCATAAATACTGTCCATTTACTAAATATTATCAGACCGCTTGTTGTTTTTAAAGATCCTAAATGAGGGAGAAATTAATAGAAACATGAGTTCACTGAACTGAAGCTATTAATGTAAATATTTTGTAGCTAAGGTGAAATATATAATGTGACTTGTTAATTTTGATATTTGTATTATTGAAATTATTTGGGACAAGCCTGTTTTGCTTATTTTTATTTCTTAAGGTGCAACACCAGAATGCTGTCAGATACAGTTACACACTCAGAGTCCAGTTTATTCAGTACAGTGCGAATAGACACTCTAATACAACAGTCCTGCAATAAATCTCCTTCATGAAGGTTTTAATGTTCAGAGAGACATTGATTTGAGTTCATGGTCATTTTGGAGGCTGTAGTTTGTGGTGCTGTTGAACTGTCTTACTTTGACAGGCGTTTCTGTTATTTTGTCCACCCCTTGTATATCAGTGAGTGCAGGCTAAATAACAGAAACACGTCTCTGAAACAGTTTGAACACAAACTGAACATTTAAACCTTGATGAAGGAGATTTATTGCAGGACTGTCAGACTGCATTAGTTTCAGGTGTTCCTAATAAACTGGACACTGAGTGTTTGCTGCTGCTGACTGTGATATTTGAGTTCTCTGAAAGTTCATGTTCAGCTTGTTTTATAATTTAAGTCTGGATTATAATTTAAATCTGGAGGACAAAACAAGGCCAAAATAGAAAAATGTTTTCTTGTTATGAGTTGATGTGTTGTTCTAACAACAGACTTCTGTATCTCTGTCTTTACTTTGATTAAATGTAAACTGATACTGATTAATACATATTTTTATCTTCCAGAACCCCCACAATTATGAGATGGCACTCTTTTACAGAGCAAGGAGATCTAAGACAATGCATCAGGTCAAGAAGATCACGTCTCACATTTTCCAGATGAAGTGTATCACGGCCCCCATCATGATCTGTAATACTTATATATAAATATTTTACACTGCAGATATTAGACTAGCAGCTAGCGGACTTTTCCATATTAAATATTATTTATACTTGTGCTAAACCAGGTGTGTTACCTGTTCCGTGTTTGTAAAATATCCACTACTTCTTCTAACATAACACCCGATTTATACTTTTCTTATTTACTGGTCGTTTAAGTCGCTGCATCTATTGACAGAACAGAGTTATGTAACGTAACAGGTTGGGCTGCAGCGATCGATTCACTTTAGTAATTGAGTATTTTACAGATTATTTAACCGATTAATCGAGTAATCAGCGCTGCCTTCATGCTGTTGTGGTCGGCTGGTTCTGTTGTACAGAGCTGTTTTCTTTTAGCTTGAAATCATCTCATTCTTCTCTGACTCTGTTTCTTCTTCCTTCTCTGTTTTCTCTCTCTTCCTTCATGTTATAATCCTCACCATCAAATGGCATCGTCTTCACTTGTCCGCAGCGTAAACAGGTT
>NW_025741973.1:0-4618 GCF_021292245.1 Micropterus dolomieu
TGACCCACTACTAGCTTCCTCTGAATTATCTGGGAGTAATGGTCTCACTGTGGTCTAGTCAGCCAGCAGTCTAATCAGAAAATGCTTCAGTCATGTCACTGTCAATTGTCAAACAATTTGCATGGTTGCTTTGCTGAGTAATTGTACTACTTAGACATGGATTGGCTGTCAGAAATTTCAATAATTTCATACACCCCAAAGTTAGATTGGCAGGAATACCGAGTGCGGACCCAAACGTGGGACACCAGAGCAAAGCAGGTTCAGTTGATGATATTTAATAAACTCCAACAGAAATGGTGAAGCAGATGTCCAAATTAAACAAAACTTAAATAAAAAACATTTAATCCAAATTATGGAGAACAGGGCATGGGCTGAACACTCAACATAAGACAATAACACCATAAGGACTGAACACAACTAAGGGCAATATATACTGGGGCACACCACATACACGCACACAAGCAGGAAGGGCAATTAATCACAGGTGAGACACATTAGGAATCAAGGCAGACAGGAAACAAAGCTAACTAAACTAAAACAGTAACACCAAAATTACAAAATAAAACAGTAAGTAAACCTACTGACAGTACACAAGGATATATGTAACCAAATACAACAGGGAACATGGAAGCAATGATCAATTTACAAAACCTACACAAGAACACAGATGCAACGAGTAAAACAGGAAAGGACATTAACAAAATAACAGAAATATACCACACTCAAACCCAAGATTATGATTATTATATGGTAGCATGCATCCACAGGGTGCAGGGTGCTGTTGATAGAAAACGCACTGCTAAATATTCCTGATAATGCTGAAAAAAACATTGGATTACTTTAAATTGGTGTTGTAGTATTGTGCACTGTTTTTCAAACAATTCAATCATTCTTTCACACTTTTCATGTGTGAAAGAAAGTGTGTGTATGTCCTGAATCTCTGGTCCTACTGAATACTCCCATATGCCTATAGTTAGAATTTATTTATTGTGAATTTTAGTAGGGATGTAAGTCATATGATAACTTGCATGCATAAGTTTCACTTCAGTTCCATGTGATCAAACCTACAGTTGTGTTTACATAGTCCAGATATCAACATTTCATGATATCACCATGTTCTTTGCTTCAATCACATTGCACAAAATCTGTTCAGGATTCCATGGTCAAGTCTAATTTTCAGCTATTACAGTAATTATTAAAAAAATATTCAAGGATATTTACCAGCTTCACATACACAGCCCTTTAATCCTTCATATGTTCAGCAGTGTATATGGTAAAGGGTTTCGGCCTTTATTCACTGCTCTCTGTTGCTCAGACAGGGTACTGGTGACTGGTGTCAACAGTGGAGTTAGCCGTGATATAGGGAGCTTCTCAATTCTCTTACTTGTATTCACGTTTCCCTCACTTGTGTCTTTTCCTTGCGTCGTTGATGGAGTTCAAGAAACGAGGAAATGTGTTTTTAGGTAGGTAGTCACAATATAACATGTTATAGAGTGAATTGAGTTTTGTAACTCTCTTCTACTACATAGCAGACAATATACGTTAAGTTTGGATACATGAGATGTCCTTGAGTGTCATGTGAAGCACCTGGGTAACCCTCTCTATCCTGGACAGAGGATAGAGAGGTGTGGTTCCAGGAGGTCTGTGACACTGTACTTCGACTAAGTGATACCTACCAAATGCTAATGTGGGCATGCTAATTTCTGCAGGTGTTTCTGGCTCCAGAGATGTGGGGTCTAGATCTGTGGTTGCAGGCCGCCTGCTGCCCCCCTGTTCATGCTCGGCACCCGCTGCTACAATTATTATTATTAGTCCTATTATCATTAATATTTCTATTATTATTATTAATTAATTACATTTAGTAAATAGTTATTCATTTTCTGTCTGTACCACTACTACCCTTACTGTTTTTGTATTTACAGTATGTGTGGATATTGTGTTGGGCTGCTTCTTTCTCTTGCATTATATTGTTTTTTCATTTATTGGAATTTCTTTTCAGCAAATTGACATTGGGTAGGGGATGGGCAAATACAATTTCTTTCTTTTTTAAAAGTTATAATGTGAAACAGTCATACTCAGCTTGAGAGCCAAGGCCTAAAAGGCAAAGCAGTGTTGGGCAAGCTACTTGGAAAACGTAGTGAGCTAAGCTACTAGCTACTCTACATTAAATGAAGCTCAACTACACAGAAGCCCCCAAGTGAAATGTAGCAAGCTATGCTACAGCAACGTGGCAAAAGTAGCTTAGCTACTTTTAATTTTTTAATATTTTATAGTTCATTTATATACATATATATATATATACACTCACACACACAGTATAGGCCTAGTTTATATTGAACTAACTTCATTCCACATTAGCATAGAAGAAAGACTAAAAACCTGCTCCAAACAGTGTGTGTGCCAGAGAGAGCTACATCAGACACACAAACTCTCCTACTCATTGCAGCTAAATGTAATTCCTCATGCAACAAACGGAGAACCATTGTTGTTTGTATAAAGTAACTTAATTATCACATTTAACAATTAACTATATATTTTTTATTGTTTATATGTGAATTTGTGCTCTGGCAACATTGCGACCTAAACAACCTAAACATTCATGGCAATGGGCGAGAAAGAGAGAGAGAGGGAGGGAGAGACAAATCTCTCATCTCATCTCATGGAAACAAGTTTCTGCCACTACATATCAAAGTTTCCTCCTCAGTAGAGGAAGAGGTGTCCAGGCTGGACCCTGATCCTTCTCACAAGAGGTGTTACAATAACTATCACAATAGAAATTACGTTAATTAGTTAACTTAGGTTCAGGAGCAGGTATATCTACACCCGGGCTATTCAACCGGCCTCCTCTGTCTCTGTTTGATCGACCCACCCTCCCTTTCCCTTCCCTTCATCCACTCACCCCTTACCCGCTCATCCCTCATCCCTTCACCCCTTCATCCCTTCCTATTCAACCCGGTGCACAACTCTCTCATGTCTCATCTAGGTACCCTCTGGGGGGTCTATAAATCACTCGGGCGAAACCTCTACCGAGACGGAACCCCCACTCTGAGTCTCCCAGATCAGCATCCAGATGGCATCCTTCTCCACCACCATTCCCCTCTACATCCATTTATCTATCTGTACATTCAGAACATTCATGAAACCTTTAAATGACATATTGTTGTGGCGTGGTCCTTGCTAGTGAAAGTAAACTCAATCGTGCGTGTCTTTATTCCCCTGCAGCAAAGTCGCAGACATCAGCCCAAGGATCGGTACGTGATGTCACCTTCACAGGAAGCGCTTCTGCCGGCTGCACATACAGGTCCGTGTGTGGCGGTGGCGTGACTTACTGATCCTTCAGAAAGGCTTGGGAAAATGTAGTGTGTGTAGAAGCTACCGCGCTACTCGGTCAATAAAAGATGTTCGTTACTGAAAAGCTGTTTGATTCAGAAAATAGCGACGCTACCACCAAGCTTCTGAGAAATGTAGTTAAACTAGTAACGGCGCTACTTGTACAGGGTTCTTAAAAAGTCTTAAAAAGTCTTAAATTGAAATCAGGGAAATTAAGGTCTTAAATTGTCTTAAATTTACCGTAAATTTGCTGTAGGTATTAAATTTGCAGATGGTGCGTTTAAGGCGGTTGGGAAAATTATCACACGCTGTCGCCTAAAACGCCTAGGCGTAATTAGTGTGTATTTGTATGATTTTCTTTTAGTAATTGACAATGTGAGACCCCGCCATTAATAGAACTCATATGTTACGTTTGCTGCAGACGTTGACGTCTGGCTGCCTGTCATGTTATCGTAAATCGTAGCTGCAAGATTGGGAGACGCAAGTTAAAGTGGTTGGAGGAAGACCGATCGTTCTGTCTAGCTCAAACAACTGTAGCCTACATCACGTCCTCCTCTCATTTAGCAGGTCCAAAAAATTATCTATAACTACTGTAATATTCTCATAGAATATGCTAGATGATTGATTTAATGACAATATTGAGTACATGATGCAACACTGCCCCCCAACGGATGCTAAATGTCAGTGAGTGTGTCTTGTTATCTTATACAGATTCCACCCCGCTCATGCTCCGTGTGTACGTTCGATTACCAATAGCAGTGCATTTGTTATCGTCATGTAACGGCCAATAAAGAAGCTACAGCACGTCATTGTCTGAATATAATCTTATACGATGCATGCAAACAAGACAACTACAGGTTAAAATAACTTTCTAAAGCATGTCTTTCACCGTGATTTGTTTTCCTCCATGGGTTATTTACCGCTCTTTAGCGGTGTACCTGTGCATTAGCTCGGCCGGAAAGTGAAAGTGAAACTTAAGTTCGGTGCGGCATCGTTTTCTTGCTCCCTTTCTTTATTAGGTGTAAGTTACTCTTTTCTGTTATTTTATTAGTTTATATTGAGTTTAATACAGCAGTGAATGCGTAAGGGCTGGGCGATATGGACAAAAATGGTAAAATCATTATTCAATCATTAGGGCCCGAGCACGACCGTGCGAGGTCCCTATTGAATCTGCTCGGATTATATTTAGGGCCCGAGCACGACCGTGTGAGGTCCCTATTGAATTTGCTCGGATTATATATTTAGGGCCCGAGCACGACCGTGTGAGGTCCCTATTGAATTTGCTCGG
>NW_025741973.1:4638-4825 GCF_021292245.1 Micropterus dolomieu
GGCAGAGCTCCAGAATGTGCAACTCGGCCGGCTCACGCGCGGACGCGCTTACAAGTGCGAGGGCCCGCCCAACGCTGCTTGCAGCTTTAATTATTTTTATTATTATAAGTTTAAAGGCTGATTTTTTGCTCCTGAAGAAACCAGATGGTTAATTGTGCTTTTAAACGTTTCTTTTTGGTCAGAACAT
>NW_025741973.1:4845-12294 GCF_021292245.1 Micropterus dolomieu
CGGCATCGTTTTCTTGCTCCCTTTCTTTATTAGGTGTAAGTTACTCTTTTCTGTTATTTTATTAGTTTATATTGAGTTTAATACAGCAGTGAATGCGTAAGGGCTGGGCGATATGGACAAAAATGGTAAAATCATTATTCAATCATTATTTTTATTATTATAAGTTTAAAGGCTGATTTTTTGCTCCTGAAGAAACCAGATGGTTAATTGTGCTTTTAAACGTTTCTTTTTGGTCAGAACATGACAAACACTTGCCAACAGCAGCCTGGTATCAAACAGTGGATCACTTCACAAATCTGAGGTAGAACATTCAAAACAACAAATATGCATGAGAAAAACAAAGTAAGATCTTTTTTCAGTCCCTTTTCCTCAACACAATAAATATCTTAATAGAAAAGAAAGTGCTGATTCGTTTGTGATTAAAATGAATTAAATATTTATTGACCATTTGTTATTGAGGTGATTGTAGGACTGGCGACCTGTCCAGGGTGTACCCCGCCTTTCGCCCAATGTAAACTGGGATTGGCTCCAGCCCCCCCCCCCCCCCCCCCCCCCCCCCCCCCCCCCCCCCGCGACCCTGTACGCAGGATAAGCAGTTGATGATGGATGGATGAATGTATCACGATAATTACCATTATCGTTTTATTGCCCTAGTTCACCTGAGCATGATCAGTAATCAGCACTGTTTGAGCACGTTTATGCACAACACTGAATGGACACACTGTCTAGGCGTCTGTCTGCGTTGTCAGACTTTTGGATTTTATTTGCAGAAGACTGCAACCGATACATATTTGTTGTATGTGGATAGACAACGCATTTGCATCCATGTGGTCATGGTGTGCCTGACCACCTCCAGAGGTCGTTTTGCTGATCAGATCACAATCTGTCCTCAATGGGTGCATAACGTGTACTTTAATGTAGCCAAGTGCTACCCAATCACAATCTGATCACCCAAAATGCATTTTAATGCCAGGTGTAAACAGCATCTATGTTCCCCGATTCGGAATATGCACAGTCATTCACTTGTGGTGAAAATGAAACTGCTAAATAAGGCATTGCGTCGTCATTAAGAGATCAAACGTGCGTCTCTTTATCTATCTAGAAATTGTTTCAAAATTTGAGGTCTTAAAAGGTCTTAAAAAGCATTAAATTTGACTTTTAAAATGGTGCAAGAACCCTGTTGTATCCACTGTGTCCTAAGAAAAATACCACATTTTTATAAAACAAATGTAACTACAACCCTGCCGTGGTTAGTCCTTCACTGCAAGCCACTTTTAACCTGTATTATTGTATTCCTATCCTATTCATGTCCTAATAATCTGACTGACCACTGTAATTTGGCCCATGGCAGGGTCAGTAAGCATGCTTTCTGTCTGAAAAAAGGAATTCCTTCCTAGAAACCACTATGTGTACAATTTAGATGTGATTGTAGCATCTTTTAAATTAATCAGACATTTGCAGAGATCCTGGGGAATGTTGTTGGAGGCAACAGTATGTGTTGCTTTTAGCTCATTTCTTGAGCCAGGGTTCCAGGATCAGATCTGTAGGGGCGGGGCTGGCTTACATTTCTGTCTGCCACAGTGACTTTATTGATACTACTACCAGAGGAAGGCAGTGGGAAGGAAGTGAAGGGTAGACTATATGGTAAATGTATATTAAATATTAAATATATGACGTATTGTACCCGGAGCAATTAGTGGCCATAAAATTCAGCAAGGGAAAACTAGCTGCACACAAGCTAAGTTCTTACCTGATCAACAACAAGGGACACTGCCTTCATGTTTGGCTGGTAGTGGAGAAATAGAGGCACTGACTACAACATTGGGCTGACATAAAAAGAGAAAAATAACATTTCATGTTATACATTCTTTGAGAATCGCTATGTCCTTATCTAAAATAGATTTACTAAGACATGTTTTGACATTATAAGAATGTCAGTATCTGTTTATTGGGCCCAAGTTGTATAAAATTGAGTTTGGGGAGTAGACTTCAGGCAGTAATATGAATAAAACCTAGGCCAGATCTAGTTTTGAATTTGTCAGAAGTGTTCAAATTATTAAGGACTGGACCAGGGTTAGGATGAACACCACCAGAGAGTATAAGAAGGAGGTCAACTATACATTTTCTTTTTGTATTAAATCTGGGCAATGCTACTTTTCTATAAGAACAGTACTCTCGTCAAGGGGGAAGATAAAAAGCAAAACATAGAGACCCATCAGGCAGGGTACTCCAGGGTGTGTGCGACGACCAGCACAGAGATGGGACACCCTCCCATGGGGAAACCGGTGAATCGGCCCCAATGAGTGAACACTTTACTGGAGACCAGCAATGGGTGAAAACAGTCGTCCGAAGAAGTTGATGCCCCCAGGCAACCTCCCACCAAGCAAAGCGTCCAAAATAATCTACCCACAAGCCAGCAGGATACACCTGCAGCCACAGTAAAACTCCAATGATTCGGATTTCAACAGCCAGATGAGCCGGCATTAAAGCGATAAAATCAGGTTCGGGAGAACAGTGTCACAACCAAAAATATAAACACAACCAGGGTGGCTTGTGTAGCAGTCAATCACTGCTACACAAGCCAGGTACGAACAAGCTGCCATCTTGAAGAGGGGCATGACAGAAAAAGTTTGAGAACCACTGGGTTAGATAAAATGGTAGAAGAGAAACTGGCCAATAGTTCTCAACTTGAGTTGGGTCGAGTGAGGGCTTTTTAAGCAAGGGCTTAACCCGAGCCCTTTTGAAAGTGGTCGGGAAGGTTCCTGAAGCCAGAGAAGTATTTGATCACATGAGTGATTGCCGGGACCAGAGTAGGAGATATAGCTTGGAGGAGATTCGTAGGAATCAGGTCCAGTGGGCATGTAGTGGGAAGGCAATGGGTCAGGAGTTCTGATACTTGAGAAGTGCCATTGACCTAGGAGGGCAGAGGAGCAAATGTAGTAGGACTGGTACATGTTAGCCTTAGTGTTGAGCCTTTTGCGCCATTTCCCGAGGAAGATGGAGGGAGACATGTATAAGGACTGTTACATGTTAGGTTTTCCTGTGCCGTGTTCACTATGGAGGGATTATTTGGTCAGAACTAAAACTAAAAGTCTAAAACTAAAAGTCGAAATCAAAAACTAAAAGTCGAAGTCGAAAATGAATTTGGTATTTAGGATAGGGCATTTAGTCATTTAGCCATTTAGGATTGGGGATTTGGTATTTAGGATAGGGCATTTAGTCATTTAGCCATTTAGGATTGGGGATTTGGGGATTTGGGGATTGACGATTGGGGATTGAGGATTGAGTCGTGTATGCAAATGAGGAGGCGTGGCCCAAAGGCTGCAGGGAGGGTTTAGAAGGACTGAGGCGCAGAGGCACTTTATGGACTGCAGGGGGAGCTATGACTGCCAGCACACTGCCATGACAGCAAGCAGAGGAAGTGAGCAGGGCTGGAGAGAGGACTATCATTTATAATACCATAATATCTCTGACGAGAAAGCAGCGGACAGTACAGCAGGTAAGATATGATAACATAACCAAGTTATCTGTAAAGATAAGGTGACAGATGGGCAAGTGACAGGTGTGTATTTACAGTGTTTGTGTGCTCTGAAAAACATAACAGCGCAGCTATAAAGTCTCAGCCGGCAGACCTAGTATGGTATTATTACTACACGTATGGATGTATGTATGGATGTAACATTGAGGCCTGATAGACATCCACTAATCAGAAACAGAGAACACTACCTACATCACTGCTGATGTCATTTGACCAGGGAGTGAATGGTGATTAATGCGATTGTCATCAGTGTTTTCCTAGTGTCTCCTTTTGTTCTTTTACTTGACTGTGTTTCCAGTGTTCCCGTCTGTCCCTGTGTTTATTCCCCCATGCTCAGTCTCCTGTCTCCCGCTCAGCTGCCTATTAGGGCCTAAAGTCTACACTAGAGGTGTTTGAGGTTAACGCAACTCCACTGTTTTTCCCCACTGACTTATCCTCCCCCCTGCAGAGAAAGATGTTTCACCTGGACATGAAGGACCACTTGGTGTCACAGCTTTGGATCAGCCATCTGCAGCAGAGTCCCAGTCCACTTGGTCACACCACAAGTTGGAAATTACAGCTACAGCTGATTCAGTAACCTCTGGATCCACTCAGCACTTTTTCTCTCTCTTAAACATAATTTACTCTTCATTGAAAGGCTTCTATTTTATCTTGCAGAGTTTCTATGTGATCTATAATTACTGTGTTTTATTTTGCTCATTATATTATGCATATAAATAGCACAGAGGTGAAGTCTGACGGGAGAAGCTGCTTGTCTTTGTTTTCACCATATATAATTGCTGCTGTTGCACCTGAATTTCCTTTAGTGCAGTCTGATCTTAACTAGTATACATGATCATACAGCCTGTGGACTTGCACAGTTTCTATGAATAAGTGTTGTACTATACCCAGTCTATGGCTATACCTTATTTGCTTCTAGTGGTGGGTTCTGCTGAAATTAGAAAGATATTAGGGCTAATTTGGCTTTTAGTTATGATTATGTAGTTTGTCATTTGTTCTGCTGTCTTTGGAAGAATTTGCTAATTTGTAGAGACAGCAAAATAAAAGTGGAAATAGGCATAACATTTCATAATACTTCCAATTTTACAATAATAAAATGTTAAAATCAGTGTTCTTCAATTATGTATAGACGCTTCCTACACCAGGTAATGACAGATAGAGACAGTGACGTCACCTCACAAGGCCTGACCTGCACACGTTTATTTGACGTCATTTTTTCATGCTGAAGACAAGTCTTTTAAAAACTATTTGTAAGATATAAATATTTACCTTCTGAGCCAATTTCCAAGTTTTGCAGTTTAAGAAGCAACATTATATATTTAAATTTGATGAAAGGTGTGGTGTCCGAACAATAATGCTGCGATGATGTGTTGAGAAGAAATCCGCTTGACACTGTTCTTGATCATAAGGAATTCAGCATCAATTACAAGCTCTGCAGCAGCTTGGAGAGTGACCCAGCCTGATAACCACTCTGTCTCTCTGTACAACACAGCTTATATAGGACATGTTTAGGTCTCTGCTAAATACCATATAAGGGTCAGAGTCTGCACTCTAAAGCTCCAATCCACATAAGGGCACAGTGCTGTAGGATAAGTGTAAACATCTGTTAGACACCATAGACGGGTTTAGTCCCTTCATACACACTAATCTCTACTCCCCCTAACACTGGGTCAGAGGTCAAATTCCATAGGAGGGTTCACTGAGCCTCTTTCCAGCTGCTAGAGTGTTATTTTAAACTGTAATGGTCAAATGCACATATGTTATACACCACATATTCCCCCCTACGAGACTTAATTGAGTCTCGAAAAACAAAAAGAGATCAATTTCTCCAACACATACTTCTTGCAATATTATTTTTAACAACATATCAACTTTATGGAGTGTGAGAACGAAAAACCTGTCCGGCAGCCTTCATTCCAAATTCCCTCCAAGACAATCTAGACAGGAAAATTTTCTCACGGCTCCTCTGCCTTAGGCGGCCACGCATGGTACTCCAGTCCAATTAATAAAAGACATCTTTATCAGTCAATGCAGAGATATGGTTTAGCCAATACATGTGAAAACCTCAGGAAATTAAACAAATCAAAGCAATGTCCGAATTCAGGCTGGTCAACCCATCGGACCCTCCAACGGACCTTTCCCTGCCTAGACCCTATATCCCTAAGCATCAAGAAAAAGAAAAAAAACCTGAGGTCCCCAAATATTAACTCCCTAACTGAAAGTATAAGTCTTTACACAGTTAACACACAAAGAATATAATTGTTAATTAAGTATTATTCATTCACATATGTATTCATATCTATATCAAAGTAGACATAGGAAGGTATTCCACTGCAGCTCCTCAGCAGTGTCGATGCAATCCAGACGTTTCCACACCGTCCTTGTCCAGAGTCCATTCATATTGTCCTTGTTTGAGTATTTGAATCCCCATCTGTACATCCCCATATACTCTGGAAGAAAAGAAAACACCAACCAGTATCTTGTTGCAAAATAACACATGAAAATTAAAATCTCAATGTATGAAAATACAAAGTAACATTAAAATGGATATCTTTCCATCATTACTTCATCTGGTTCCACTTCATCATCTCCATCTAAATCAGCCATAGTTAACAAAGGCATCTGAGTGTTCTCCTCAGGCATTACCACTCCAACCCATCTCAATATCATAGCTTTCGCAAAAGTCAATAGCACCGTACAAAAGCAAAACATCAAACACAGCGCTACAAAGGCTGCTACCAAAATCTGAACCACCACTGCTCCCACTGGTCCTAACTGATTTTGTAACCAAGTATTTGCTGACCATCCAGCTCCCTCAGATTGACCAAACGCATCCCTTATACTCTTTAATGCATCTATAACACTAGTGATATTATCGGAACTATCTGGGATCAAAGTATAACAACCGTCTCCTGTCAAGTTCATAGCCACACACATACCTCCATGTTTGGCTAAAATATAGTCAAGAGCCATGTCATGTTTCAACAATGTCAGTCTGTGACTTCTTTGAGTATTTGACCGAAGATTAAACCCTCGTATAGTTTCATTTGCAAATCCCTGCAAAGTATAAGTAATATTATCAATGTGATCTGCCAAAAATGTTACACCATACCATGGAAAAAGTCCAAGTCTCCACTTCTCACCTAGACTTATCCTCCAATGGTAGGCTTCAAGATTATGAAATTGTGCCATGCTCCTTTTCACCCTATTTCCAGAACCCGGATCAGAATGTTTCCCCTTTATGGATTGTAAACACCTCATACGGAAGTTTTAGCGTCGCCATGTAACAACATCCTATCCATCCATAAGGTAAGAATATATATGCCTTATCACCACAAACCCACCAAATATCTTGAAAATTCCCTATCGTCACATTGCCAGGCAAAAGCTGATCTCTTACCATCAAAGTCCTTCCCTTCTTACTAGATGGCACAGCAAAAGTTACTTCGTATGTGTTTTCTCTAACCTTACGGTCATGCTTATCCAAAGACATCATATACTCATCACACTCTGATATTCCCATAAACATCCCTGGCCCATCATACGTCTTATTTGAGCAAAAACAGCTACTAGCCCTCACGGGTCTTACCTCCATTGCTTCAGGAATTGCTGTTCACTTATTTTCCTTCTGATCTAACAAATTCACATAGGGTAATTCATTTATCCAAGAACAATTAAGTCTAGGTCTAAACAACTGTGATGACCAAGACATCACTATATCTGTTGACGATTGTTGCTGATACAACAGCCATGATAAAGCATAAGATTGACACATAACGGATAGAGGTTGGGCCACTGTCTCTAAAATTGAATCCCACGTGCCTGGTGCGGGAACTTTCAACAGACATGGACCATCTAATTTCTTAACTGATCTTACAGAATGAGTTAACTGCTGGAACCACAAATTCCTA
>NW_025741974.1:0-1187 GCF_021292245.1 Micropterus dolomieu
GAGTAGAGTCAAGTGGTCCAGCAGAAGCAGAAGTTGTTGTTTCCTACAGATGACCCTGGGTACTGCAATGGATATTCTTACAACTCATGAGAGGTAATGTCTCTACCGCCACCTGCTGGTGTAGCTAATAAACTGCTCTCACACATACAGATCTCTGTTTACAGATCTCTGTGGTACAGAGTGGACAAAATTCCACAAATGTTACATGACCTGCAAACTGACAGGAAATGATCCGCAAATGTGCTAATACTGTTTTGTGTGTAAAAATAGATCCACAAATGCATAAATAACACTTTTTATGTGAAATTAAAATATGTGTGTACAGAGTAAATTGTACATATTTGCTAATTGCACTGTATTTTTGTGGATATGATTTTACACAACAAAAATGTAAAAATACATATTTGTAGATAGCGAAATATTTGCACATCATAGTACACATTTGTGGATTGTTTTCTGTGGGTTACAAATATCAAGTCCATTAAAATCTTCCATAGACGCCGGGGTGGTGCACAAACAGATCGTCTCGGGTTACGTATGTAACCCTTGTTCCCCGAGAAGGAGAACGAGACACTGCGTCGGTGACGACACTATGGGAACGCCCCTAGGCGTGACAGGGCTGAACTATGAATGAAACTACTCCAATCCTATTGGTGTTACTAGAATGGTAGTGTGTGACGGTGTAACCGGAGGGGTTATATAAGCACGCCGGCACATAAGACACATTAGCCCCTTTCTATGAAGCAAGGCACTCCAGGCGGGGTGAGGTGTGGTGGACCGACGCAGTTCGAGTTCCCTCGAAGGGGAACGTCTCGGGTTACGTATGTAACCCTTGTTCCCCGAGAAGGGGAACGACACTATGGGAACGAGATACCCACCTAGGCCGCACCGAAACCCTGCCTGCCCCCAGCGTGCAGAACCTGATGGCACGACTAGGAGGAGAGCGCACGGTTGCCGGGTGCAGAAGGCAGGTCCAGACTGTAAAACCGGATGAAAGTGTGAGGGGTGGCCCAGCCAGCCGCATCACACAAATCCTGGAGTGACGCCCCTGCGAGGAGGGCCCTAGAAGCCGCCATGCCTCGAGTAGAGTGCGCCCTTACGGCCATAGGTGAAGGCAAACTGCGCACCTGATAGGCCAGGGAAATAGTCTGAACAATCCAGTTGCTGATGGTGTGTTTAGAAGCGGG
>NW_025741975.1:0-3063 GCF_021292245.1 Micropterus dolomieu
AGAAGAACAGATATCTGAGGGGCCCAGAGTCTGTAAACAGAGTCAGCTGAAAATACTCAGGAGTAAAGCTGTTATTGCTCATCATGTCTGCACAACAGAGAAGCAAAAACAGAGATGGATACAAAGAACCAGGAGAGAGTGGTCAAAGATAAAGTAAAGGAAAGTGGAGGAGTAGAGGTAAAACTGCATTGAATAAGAAACATATCCTTATTGAGTTAAATAAAGTCAATAAACAGTGTAATCAAATTTGAAGTAAAATAGAAGTGAGAATCAAAGTATCCGTTACTTACCTGCCATATTTACAAAGGAATGTGCACAAATACTTCCATCAAAAAGCCTTAATATAACCCATGAAGAACCAGCCAATAAACATATACTGGATGTTTATCACAGAGCTTACTTGTCAAAGTTTGCATATGAATAACAGATCAAACAAAGTCAGGGGCCTATTTACCCTTGGCATGAGGAAAGCAGAGGATACATTTTAACAATAAAATTGTAAAATTGAATTAATCATTAATGACTTAATGCTTTCAGGTGCTTTAAAGTGTGCAGTAGTAACATTTAACACATTTTTACTCAAGTTCAGATTAATTAATAGTCTTACTCTTTTACTGTTAGTCAGGCAATTTAGAGAATAATTTGTCCTTTTTTGTGTTCTATAATTGCCACACAACTACTACTACAAACATCAACCAACAAAATTTCAACTAAACCAAACTGTTAATCATTATCAAAGCTTGCTTTAAACAGTGATTTTTAATCAGCTTGTTAAATGATAGCTTCGACTGATGAACCTCTACCCTGTCACTATTCGACTACCTCTGAAGCAGCTATGGAAGCTTTATCTTCTTCTGCTGCTATGATGCCAGCAGCAACGTGTACAGTCCAAAGGGAGGTAAAGCCTCTCTCACCTGATGTCAGGCGCCATTCTTGTTTTGTAATGCATGCATCTGTTTTCAGTGTTGGCTTGTGGGTGTTTCGAGAAATGTGGAAGCTGTATAAATTGCCCAGTCTTGTCAGACAACTCTCAAAACGATGATTTAAATTTATTTATATTTAAAAATCAAAAAACAAACTACAGCACATTTCTAACTTTTTGGAGTGGCATTTTATTGTGGCCAGCCTAAGGCCTTTTATTGTGGCCAGCCTAAGGCCTTTTATTGTGGCCAGCCTAAGGCTCACCTGTGCAATACCCATGCTGTCTGATCAGCTTCTTGATATGCCACACCTGTGAGGTGGATGGATTATCTCGGCAAAGAAGTCTTTGAGTTCAGCTCATAATGAATGGGGGCAAAAACAAAAGTGTTTATAATTTTGTTCAGTGTATTAAAACAGGATCTCTTTTTGAAGGATGTGGGTGATTTTTGCAATGATGTTTTTGTTTGTTGTTCTTTCTTTATCAAGTGTTACTGATATGTGTACAGTTGGATATTTTCCCTTAGAGGAAACGTTGGAGTTTCATTCCATCATCCAAAGTTAAATGAACCCCCTGCAGAATCAGCCAATATACATGTACTGTATGTTTATCATTAAGCTTACTTGTCAAAGTTTGCTTAGGAATAATAGATAAAAACTAAGTTAGGGGCAACTATTTACCCCTGATTTTCTTTTACCTATACTTTACCAATACAATTGTAAAATTAAATAAAACATTAATGACTTAATGTATCCAGATGCGTGTGTAGTAGTAACATTTAACAAATTTTTGGTCAAGTTCAGATTAGTTAATAGTGTTACTGCATGATAATCATCTGTGTGCAATACTAATCAAGTGGGCAATGTAGTTTCACTCGCAGGCAAAAAAGTATGGAAAGCATTTGGAATTACCTTAATTTCTGCACAAATTGGTCATAAAATGTCGTCTGATCTTAATCACAACAATGGAAAAACACAGTCATGTCAATTTAATTATAAAGCACACTTTAAAAAACACTGTTGAACAAAGTTATACAATTAAAACAACAAGAAGAAAAAATAAAAGAAGAAAAAAGGGAGCATACCACAATAGTAAAACTTATGACAGTGATGAAGCATGCAGCAATAAATATAAATATGAAGCAACCAGGACAGTTAATGATGAATGTCCCTAGACTCACACGAATGCCAAACAATAACCACTAATGAAAAAATTTATTCCACAACCTTGGGGCCACTACTTTGTTATCAGGTGAGCCTGTGGAATAGCTTAAAGGAGCTGGTTGGACTAAGATCTAAGGGGCCTGGAAGAATGAGGAGGTCTAAGATACAGTCCCCTCCAACAGTATTGGAACAGTAAGGCAAATTCCTTTGTTTTTGTTGTTCACTGAAGACATTTGGGTTTAAGATCAAAAGATGCGTTTATGATTATTTGTTCCATTACTTTTGCTCACCTAAGAATGCTGTGGTCTAATACAAGCGGTGATATGTCCTAAGTTGTTTAACACATCTAGATGTGAATAATAGGAAATAAAAGCTGAAATTCTGAACTCTTGTCTCATACTCATCTTTTGATCTTAATTCAGGAGGATGTCATGATCAATCAGTATCAAAGGCAGCACTGAGGTCAAGTAAGAGTAAGATACCACAATTTCCAAAGTCACTGAACAACAACAAATTGTTCAGTACTTTCAGAAGTGCGGTCTTTGTGCTATGGTACACTCTGAAACCAGATTGGAAGCTGCCCAGTACACAGTTTTCGTTTAAAAACAAAGAGAGCTGAGAGAGGATGACCTTCTCCAATATTTTGGATATAAAAGAAAATTTAGAAATGGGCCTAAAATTATTAAAATTAGAGGGGTCTAGATTGGGTTTTTTAATAAAAAGCTGGATCACAGCTTGTTTAAAGCTGGACGGGACAGTGCCATTTAAGAGAGAGCTACTTATTACCGATAATAAACTGTGGCCAACAGTATCTAACACCTCTTTCAATAGACGTGAAGCAACAATGTTTGTCGGGGCAGAAGTCGGCTTCATGTGGGAGACTATGTTGATAGAGCCACAGGCTCAAAGCGACTGAGAAACGCACAGCATGGGACCAGCTTAGGCTATGTCAACCTTGTTGATAAAGAAACTCAGAGATTG
>NW_025741976.1:0-3527 GCF_021292245.1 Micropterus dolomieu
TGTTTGTGCTCCGTGCTAGAAACAGGACATTCTTACTGTGATGGACTATATTGATGTATGTTTTGTTATACAATTTGCACAAAATCTGCTTCTATATTTTACTTTGCAGGTATTTTTGATGCTGCCTCACTGTGCTCCCTCCCTTTTCTCCCAAAGCACACGAACTTGCTCACACACACACACACACACACATGTGTCTGGACAGTTAGATACAGAAAGGAGCACAAACACTCAGAGCTGTAGAGTTTTAACACTGTGATCCTAATTTTACACTATAAAATAACACTTTAAATGATGACAATGTAGACCACCATTGCTCTAGTAATAAATGATAACAATTTAGGCTATAATGCTCCAAAATAATTCACAACACTCCCTCCTCTGAGGCTGTAAAGCCTCACACTTCATACACCAACACTGTGACCACTGAAAATAGGCGGCCTATTGTATTTGCATATGAAACCTATTTCTCAGACTTGCAGACCTTTAAGAAAATACCCAAATTAGTGTTTACACATTGTGAAATAATCAATAATCATGCGGTGGGATGTTCCTGTTTCTAACACATTTGAGCAAGTTATAATGACAAGGATTTCCATTACTCCTCTCTCCTTATTACCCTTTAAATGAGCTTAACATGTTAAACTACCTATACGTGCTGTAATATAGTGAGATATACCTTGTAAATGGTTTGCACTTGTGAAACAAATAATATCTTATGCAGTGAGCTGTTCTTTTCTTATATACTTTAGCAAGCTAACAATTATAACAACACCTAATGTGTTGAAAGGCTCACATCATCAAAACAATCACATGGTGCATAGTGAACTTTCGAGACATAAGAGTGTTTCAACAATGATTCATGTGACACTTCAGAATGGTGCAAAATGTCCAATAAACATGTATGATGTCCATTTTGAAAGTTTAGTCCGTGGTACTGTGGAACTCTTTTTGGCACTCAGGTTTCTTGGGGAACAGACTGGGTACCAATTTGAGGGCGCTCAGTCGTTTGTAGTTTCAGTCTTGTTCTTCCTTCTGCTGGTTCACTTGGACTCATAGCTGGTGATTGTCAAAGTCGTCTCTGTGGTGGTGCAGGTCACGCTTGATCTTGCCTGCTGCTGCGTCTGCATCACGAGGCCTCATAGGAGAGTGGCCTCCTCCTTTGACTGGCTGTGAAGGATTATTAAGCTTGCTTGCAACTGTACTTGTTACTATTACCAATAAGTGAGCTTTATCCTACTGTTTGTAGTTTAGAAACTTTAACTATTGTTTCTATCTGTCTAATCTTTTTCTAGATATCCTAGATATTATATTTGCTTGCAATTTAACCCCTCTAACATCCTGTATATCTGTGTATTGAATTACATTGCTATTGGATGTACAAATAGCAAATCTTGAAACACTCCATTATTCATTAGTGCACTACAATTCTTCCATACTTCAAACTAGTTTACTAATACTACCTCCAAAAACAGAAAGAAAACATAGATTAACACAGATGTTCAACAAAAACAGAAAGAAAACATAAATTAACTCAGGTGTTCAGCATCACACGTGTGTCTCAGGTTATCATTACAGTTGCTTGGTTGTTCCTGTGGAATACATGACAACGGTCAGTCATGATTTAAGACTCACAATCATCAAATTTAAGCATGCAGTAGCAATGTGCTGCTGAAATTGCTTTATAAAGACTTCAATGAGGCTTCTCCTTTTCGACCTCTTTAAAATCAAGCCTGAAAGGTTGCCTGTCATTGTATTTGCTACATCGAGGAGTTCTGCGCTGGCTGTTCCTCTGCACAAATCCAGAGCAGACAGTGATGTCTAACAATTATAATATAAAAATTCCCTTTTTCTAAAAACTCTGTTTAAAAACACAAGGAATTCCTGATGTTCTGATCCCTTTTTGCTGAAATTTAGTATCAGGTGGCTGCTGGAGGAGAGCAGGACACCAAAGTTATTAACTCAGTATATTTGTGTTAATGAATCAATTATTAATGACATATCTTGCTATTTTATAGATCCTGAGCTAACCTTATTCTTGGATCTAACATCAGTCTCTATTTTCTTTTTTCTTCCTCTGTCTTTCTATTTTTTCTTCTCCTACAAATTATCAACACTCCTGCTCCCAAACTCCTGTGAGGTCTTCAAACAGTTCTTTTTCAGCAGATGTTGCAGTTTTCAAGGCCTCTGACAGTCTGACCATTTGTAATGTTGATCATGTGAGACAGAAAGCTCTTCCTTGGTGATGTTCCTGTCAGCACTCGGTCACATGTGAGAGCATTTTGGCTGAAGTTCATTTTCACAGTGAAGCCTTCTTGACCTTTTAAACTTTGTGCTGTTAGGTTCACAGTCTTTAAGGAGGTGTTGTCCTCTTTATGATTGGACTGTAGATGGTAGATGTGGTCTGACTGGCTGCGTCCTCAGCGTTGGAAACACGCTGACGTCAGTGGAGGTGGGCTTGGGCCTGTGATGCATCAGGTCGACACGCCTCTCTGTGTGGAACGCCTCCTGTATCACCTCCCTCTCTTCCTCACAGTCAGATTCTGCTGTGTCCATTTTGAAGCTGCTCTCTCGCCTTCTTCATGAAACTTCAGAGCTGCCATCTTGTCCACTGTAGCTCTGTCTCGCTGTCGTCATGTCTCATGGTTCGTTGTGCTCTGCAGGTATCTTGGTCTGTAGGCAGATCTTTTGTCTTTCTGAGATCTGTGCTATGACGAACTTTTCACTTTGTTTGGGAGTTGTTATTCTTTCTAATCATATCTAGCTTCTCGTCTCCTCCCTATCTATTATAGCCTCTCTTTTTCCATCTCTCCTTTATATCTTAACTCAACCCTTTAAAGACCCTAATTCTTTTTTCTTCTTCTGCCTGTACTGGCCCTTGACTGCACTTACTTATATCTTTCTTCCACTTGCTGTATACGTTTCTTCATCTGGGGGTATATCTATTTAGACCTTATCTACCAGGATGGGCTCTTTCATTATTCTGTCTCAGTGACTACTTTTCCTTCACTAAAGGCTATATAGTATGTCAATATTATCTACCTGTTGGTCAAACTGTTTCTCCCTATTTTCCCTTTATTCTGAGCTTTCTCTATCTCTTATCTGACGTCTTTTATTTTATCTTTAACTACTTAGTTGTGCTGTTACCACATATGTTGCTGCCACAGCTCCTTTGACCACCTTTGCAGCTAATATCTCTTTTCTTGTGGTTTTTACCATTTAACTTCACCTGCTGTGTGCCTCCCAGGACAGCCATCACACACTCACTGCGAGCAAACACTTAATTTCTGGAAATTTTGGAAATTGGATGGTCTTCATGCCTCGAAAAAGAAGAAGACAGTTAATTGTCAAGCCACACAACCAAGAAACTAGAATGAAACAAAAATCATTCAGACAGCTTACTTTTTCTCCAGTTTAAAGGAACTATTTTACCAAAAATTATCAAAAGAATGTTTATGCAAACAAATAACCAACTAAGGAGACAGTGAACCAACAGTTAAGAAATTACCATTTATATTATATTTTCT
>NW_025741977.1:0-22502 GCF_021292245.1 Micropterus dolomieu
TACATGAGGCTGTGCACAGAGTTCAACAAATGGGAATGGGAATTCAAAAAAGAAATGTACACATGGGTTACAAAAGCTGAAACAAGAATTTCAAATTTTGGCACAGTTGCTGTGAAACCTGAGATATCTGACATGAAAGAACTTCTCACTCTTTTGAAAAGTGAAGCTTGCACAGAGCTGACTAAATGGGAGTCAAAAATTCTTGGAAATTTAAAACAGTACTTTGAGCAAACAGAGGGTCATGTGTATCTAGTTGAAGGATACAGAGAGGACTTTGCAAGCAGTGCAAAGAGCCTTCGTCGAGAAATGGAGAGCTCTGTACTTAATCAGCTCACAGCAGCAGCTGACATCAGACAGGGAATGACAGAACTTGACAGAATCAAGGAGAACCACACAAAAGAATTAGAGGGGAGAGTGCGTCAGCTGATTGAGGAATGTCGGGGAAGGAAAGTCCAGATGACAGACAAAGAGTTAGACAAAGAATTTGATAAGATGTGGGATAAAATAGTAGAGGAACTATCTTTTTCTAAACAAAAGGCCAAAAATGTCTTCTCAAATGTGTCCCACTACCTGAGAGAAAATCTATCATGTAAGGGGAGTCATGTGTCTGAATTATTAAGTCAAAAAAGGCTGAAAGATTGTGGACTGATGCCTTTCAAATATACAGTGGAAGGATTTTGCAACCAGTTAAAACACAAAGCCTGCAAGTGGTTCAACCTCAAAGATCATGTAATGGCTTCACAGAACATGGCTGACAGCATCATAGATGCTTGCACACAGTTTGTGACTGAAAAAATTCAAATGAAAAACAATTACCATGACACTTACATCCAGGAGATCCTACACATGACTGATGAGCGGCTGCAGAACAGTCAGAGTGTTAAGATAGACACTGAGTTTGAAGTTTCTCTAAAACAGCACATCTGTGGAGTTGCAGCCAGACAGTTTCAGAAAATGCATGAAGATTTCATACGTGCTAATGATCCTTACAGATGTCTGAATCAAAACAAAGAAAAGTTTTGTGCTGATTTCAAAGACGTGTTCCATGAACGAGACCAGTGCCAGAAGAAGGCAGAAGAATTCACAAGCCGCTGCTTGAGGCCTTCAGTCGAAGACTTTGTCAACCGTTCATTGGGTCCTGATATCATTGGTGAAATGCGGGCACAGTTCCAGTTCAGCACACGAATGTTCTTCCAGTATTCAGTTTTACTGGATTTGCTCTCAAAGGATGACTTTGAAAACTATAAGAGCTACATTTGCTCATATGAGGTTTATGTAAAGAAATGGACACTCAAACAAATAGAGGAACACTTTTCAAAAGGTGATAAAGTTTTTGAGTTTGAGGATCAACATGTTCTGTCAAGTATCAGCAGCATAAATGATGCTATCAACAAAGCTTTAACAGAAAAGAGTGGTAACGTGAAGACATTCATTGAAAATGTCTGTCAGAAACTTGGTGATAAACTGGTCATTTCCCAGGATGCTCTTGGTGCTTTCATGATCCTGAACAATGCAGCCCAGGAACAGTTTGCTCACTGGCTCACTGAGTGTGTGAAGGACATGGCACAGGCTCTTAGAGAGAAGTTTAAAAAAACAAACATCCAAATGAAACTGAAAAATCTTCATGTGAAGCCCCAGAACGAGCTTTTCACCCAGGTGATTGGATGTGGGCAACAGTGTCCATTCTGCAAAGCTCCTTGTGACGCAGGAGGAAAATTCCATACCGAGCACTGGACTTCCCTACATAAACCACACGGTCTGGGTGCATACAGGTGGTATAGAAGCAGTAAACTTGCCACTGACATATGCTCTTCCTCTGTAGTCAGTGACGTGCATTTTTGCTGCAATGCTACAAATGGTGCATCGTATCCTTTTAAAGGTTACAAAGACATTTTCCCAGACTGGCACATTCCTTCAGATGCAAGCCTACAGGCATCAGACTACTGGAAATATGTACTGGCAAAGTTCAACAAGGAGTTTGCTGAAGCATATAATGCAGAGCCTGCTGATATTCCTGCAACTTGGAAAACAATCACACATGAGCAAGCAGAAGCGAGCCTCAAAGAGTCGTTTAACATCAAGTGAGAGAACACATGCTTTGTGGTTACAGAGGTGCACATGTTCCTCATTAAATTACTTCATTCATTATCTATTATAATTTAGGATTTTGTGTTAATCAAGGCAACACAATGTTTTTTCCATTGATTTTTTGTGGATTATCTGATATTTATTTTTAATGTACATTTTTATGCAGTATTGTCATAAAAGGACAGAAAAGTGTTTGTTTTATCTAATTAAGTACAGTATGTCATGCTTTTTGTTTTACTGTTTGTTTTTGTTTCTGTGGATCTGATATAAAATTTTTCATGTCTCAGTCTGCATGTGGTATTGTCCTAATAGACTGTTTAAAATAATTTTAAGTATGATCCAATTATTTACTCAGAATTTCAAAAATGATTATTTAGAATCTGTTTGCATTTGTTTATGTGAAGCCACTGATATGTTTAAAAATATTTCAATTTATTAAAAGATCAAAATGTCAACATGTAGGCTACATGTGGCAGAGGGTTTGTCTTATCTTATTGAGTACAATATGTGATTTTATTAACTCAGAATTTGGGATCTCTTTTTTATTTCAATTAAGTATCTGGTGCCAAATGTTACATGTTACAATTGTAAAGATTTAAAGATCATTCATTCCATATGTGGTGTCAACATGTACACATTACTTCTTGTGTTAACTGATTCAATAAATAGACAAAATCTGGCTATGAATGTCTTTAATATTTCCCAGATCAGAATCACAGCATACAGTGTATAATAACTTCTAAAGTAAACAGAAATATCGCCTTATTTATTTATATAGTTTTACTATACTTTTTTAAATGATAATCTTTTTTTAAATTTTCTTTTT
Source organism: Micropterus dolomieu (assembly GCF_021292245.1). Lineage (NCBI taxonomy): Eukaryota > Metazoa > Chordata > Actinopteri > Centrarchiformes > Centrarchidae > Micropterus > Micropterus dolomieu. Next base: position 2,915 of record NW_025741977.1, read on the forward strand.
TTAAAAAAGATGATTTTAAAAATCATCTTTTTTTAAATGCTTGTTATGCTTGTTATGCTTGGCTGAGTTTTCAGGTATGTTGAAATACGAATAAACTGTGAGAACTGAGGGGCTGCAAATCACCCATTTCTCAACTGTTGAAGCTCTACATCACATCAGTGTTAGGTCAGCACAGCCTATATACCCCCAATGCAACACAGTGAGAGGAAGGAAAAAGTCAGACCACATGCGTGATCAAACGGGTGGTGATTGGGCAGTGGATAAGATGCATACCTTTGGTGTTAGAGACCCAACTTCAACTCTCCAATGTGACATGTCCACCAATGGCTCAAACAGCAGAACATCAGTTCAGTTAACATACTGTATTAACTAGATTATTACCCATGATCCATGTTTGAGATCCTCAGCTGAGACTTGGAGGGGGGCATCGCTGAGCTGTAGGCCTGCACATTCTCACCCGAAAGAAAAGAGCCCAATCAGAAACAACTGTGTTTTGGATTTTGTAGTTATGGGTGATCACAACAACATAGGTATCAGTTTTGAATACAAAACTAGTGTACTGACAAAGAGAGGAGAAGGGAGGTTTAGGGGGTGGTTTGGGTATGCAGCAGGAAGAAGCTCATTTTGTTGTTGACTTTTTTTTAACCATTGGAGTGATCCTGTCTGTCTGCCTCTCTATCTCTTTGTTGTCTAACTAGAGCCCACCTTAGCCCAAGTGAAACATTTGGTCTATAAAAAGGTAAAATAGTAAAAACTTCCCATCACAATTTTCCATCTTAATTTAATCTTAGTTTCAATGTGTTTAAGTTCTGATTTCGTCTCACTCACTCATTGTGTATGTCCCAGCTGAATCCTGTAACTTGCGTCCGTCCCGCCCCTTTCTGCCCAGTCAATTTAGTTTTCTGTCTTTTTTTGGGGGGGAACCATTCTTTGTGCCTATGTTGCAATAATCCACAGAAGACACCTTTGCTTCACTGAAATGTGTCTGCAGGTATTAGTTTCTGTAAATAGTGGAGAATGATCTAAAAATCAGCATGGCTGCTTCATTGGCAGTGCTCTGTGGCGCCCACCAGAGGGCAGAAGTTGAAAAGCTACATTAATTTACATACATTAAAACACAAACTGTGCAGTAAGAGAAATAAAATGGCACACCTTTCATACAGCAGTTTTCATTTATAAGCACTTTAAGTTCATCACTTTATTTTTCTAAAGGTGATCGAACTGCAGAACTCTCTCTGCATGAACATCTGAATGACTTAAAAGTATTGAGGTTAAACCTGCTGTAAGGTGAGGTTGAATAACATGCACAGCTGCTAAGTCATGACTAGACAAATCTACTACAGTTCAAAACTTAGTTATTGAATTCAAAAGCCAAATTACACAACAGGTAGCATCTGCAGGTGTGGAAATATGCAGTTTATGATGGTCACTGATAACAATTCTGTACTGGACAATATGTTTTTTCCTGAGGTAGAATATAAAGAGGAACCAGACCCATGTAAGTAAAGTATTTTTGATTATGTGGCGGAAGTAAAAACATACAAAAAGGAAGGTGTTGTAATGGAAATTTGTCCTTTAGTGAGTCTTCTGAAATAAAGATTCCAATCCAGACATCTTTTAAGGGTTTTATTCTTTGCAAAGGGTCAGACAAACTTACAGAGTGCAAAACAGTCTGCAGAGTGTAAGACAAAAAGCCAGTGAAGAAGCAGGTGACTTTATACTGTAAGGGTATTACGCAGCTATCCAGGAGAGGAAGGGAGTAGGGACCAGCTGTCCTGAGATGAAGGCCTATCAAGGACAGTCTGATAAGAAAACTCTCTAACGAGCATCTTTCCCATGGAAAACTTCACCTAGCTGTAACATAATAAAATAATCAAATACACACAGTGAAACACTGGTCTATTCTGATGAAGCATGCAGGGTGAAACAGTAAACACAGTAAAATATCAAATTTCCATCACAGTGTTTATTCTGTGAAATTTATTATTTAAATAAGTTTTACTTGGTTACTTCAAAAGGTATGGAATAATTTCAAAACAATTGTTCAACCAATATAGCCTTTTTAAATAAATCCAGTTTTCAGTTGAAATATTATGTCAATTTATTGTTGTAGACTTCAACATAAGCTTACAAAAAAATTTTTTGAGAGCATGTTTTCTTTATGCTGCTTACTTGCATTCTAAACTTTTAACAAAATGTGTTCATGTGAGACAATGAGTAAGTTGATGTAATGTTAATGGAATGTATTTGTACTGTAGCCAACACAGGGTTTTCCTTTCCGAGAAACCACATGCTTATTTGTAAACCAAAAGTGAAAGTGGTTTAGCTTACCCACACATACAGCACAGAGAAGAACTCCCGGATCCAAGAATAAAAAATTTGCCATGGGCACATCTTCTTCAAAGGTGGGTTTCTGTATGCTTTTGTCAGTGATTTCACTCAATTCGAAAAAGGGCCTCTATGTGAGTAGTGTAGATCGGGACAGCATGGACAGTAGCATATTAAGGCCTGGTACCTGATACCTGGAATCTACGTAGTGGCCTCCGCGAAGCAGCAATGACCTGGTCAGCTAGATAGCATCATATTTCCTCCTAGCCACCAGAAAGTGCTCCGTATTTTGCTTTGAAGCCACTGTAGTTGTTTTTTTACTTTATTGAACACATTCAGATGAATATGTGGGCTACATTAATTAACAATAACATCACAGCACAATAAAATGATAATACAGTTCGAGACAAGGCAATAAGGAGAAGAAATAAAGGCAGACCAGAACAGGACAAATAATTAAATAACATAAAAATACAAAATAAAATAAAAGGAGCAGATATAAATTAATATGTAGCCTGTGAAGTGAAGAGTAATTTGCCAATTATTAGAGAGGTTTTGATAGTTTTTTTGTTTGACAATAATTTAGACACAGTCAAAGACATATTGTAATTCTGTAAATGAAATGAAAATTGGGAGTGCTTTGAAACATTCTAGCCTTGTGGTTGTGAATACAATATTTTTAGAGAATCCTTAATGGGTATTGAGCCAATATTACAATTTAGAAACAAAGCCATTTCTTCTAATATGGGTGTTAATGTGTTAAACTTTTAAAAATCAAAAGAGCAACTTCTATCCAGAATTCTTGAGAATAAGTACAATTAAAGAAAAGGTCGTTGTAATTTTATTTGAAATGAGGAATTTATTAGATTCTTACCAGATATTCTCTATCGAGAGTTCAGGAAAATTTAGTTTCCATAAGAGAGCCAATTTAGGAAAATCATTATGACCAGAGATCAGTAATTTTCTGATATGACGATTATACACATACTGTTAAAATGATCTTTCCCACCAAGTGAGAGATTGGGCATATCTCCTTTAAAAGGACCATAAAGAATGCAGTTTTAAAGGTTCAGTGTGTAAGATTTAGTGGCATCTAGTGGCGAGTCCAGTCTATCACTGCCCCCTAACCTTTCAAAGACCGTAGGACAGCTACGGTGGCTGACACAGCACAAAAGGTGTCTCTTATGAGACATCTAACAATAGTACCTGACCTTGTATGGAAAAGTGTCCAGCAAAGCAACCAGCAATTAAAAATTGTCTTTGCTTTTTCTATTTTGGGCAAGAAGTTAGCAGATACTCTCTCAAATGTAATACCAAGATCTGTCACTGGCTTTTTGACCTTTATTCAACTTGATACTTCAGAATTTTGCACAGTTAAAATCTCACATTTACTCTGAATGGTCTGGTGGCCTGATGCCTTAGAGAAATATTTTTAACCCTCCAATACAAGCAGAATTTGACCTTCATTTTTGAAGAAGGGAAAGGTGTCATCAACTACTTGACTGATAATTAAACTATTATCATCTATTTCTATGCCTTAAGTATCTGTGCAATATAAGGTGTATAGTTTAATGAGGTACCATTAACAAATTACATTAATTGTTGATATTTTTACAGTGTGTTACCATCTTTTATAGTTTTTCCCCTTATCCAAAATGAAGCAAATATTCAGTTATAAAGGCGTGTTCCACAGTACAAAGGTTCTGTGAAAGTACAACTGCTTCTTCATTAATTAATACTTAATAATCTAATATGTCCTGAATTAAACTGATGTTATTACTTGGTGTTATGATTTCATTCAGACAGGGTTTCAGTCTTTACTGTGAATAGCCTGTCTTTGTTTAGTCTAGGGATTAGGGCAATGAGGCTTTGTTTCATTGATTCAGTTCTCCACACAATCCTCAAAAACAGCCAGAATCATATCTTTAATGTCCTCCCAGAAAGTTCTGTAAAATTCAAATAGCAACCCATCTGGACCAGGGCTTTTACTGGATGGGGTTTGGTTAGATAACAACCACCAGTTCACTGATAGTTAAAGGATTTTCACATAGTTCAACTATTTCCTGACTTATTTTAGGAATTAACGGACAAACTTTATCAAAGAAAGAGCAGCAAAATTGAGGGTCAAAAGAGGAAGTATATAATCTTTGATAAAATAGATAAATTCAATTCAATTGAATTTTATTTATATAGCGCCTAATCACAACAACAGTTATCTCACAGCGCTTTTCATAAAAGAGTAGGTCTAGACCGTACTCTGTGATGTTATTTACAGAAGCCCATCAGAGATAAAATGCAATATAATTTTCTTATCAGTGGTAAGAATATTACAACTAGTGAAAAAATCTTCTCAGTTTGGCCACGTTTTTCTTTTCCAAACTGAAAAAGTACGATGAATTTTGTTCTCCAAATTCCAGCCATTTTACCCTTGATCTGAAACATGCCCCGTTTGCTTTTTCAATATAAAGCATATTCATCTCTTCTTGTAAAGAATACAATTTAATTTCATCTTAAATTAAATAACATTATAATTTATTTATTTTCATTCCAGTAAGCCTTGCATTTTTAGTTTTTGAATATTGTTTACCAAACTTAATTAAAAACTTTCTACATTCAAATTTAAATAGAGATTTCATTTCTGGTTTTAAAGCTTTTTATAATTTCATTAATACCTAAAAAAGGAGGCTTGTTGCAGTAAAGAGGGATTAAGTTTCCAATATCCTGGAATTCTTTATTGATTGAAATTTGCAGAAGATTGGACAATTTCACTTCCACCATGGTTTTTAAGAGGAGCAGGATGAACACAAGGCTTGAACACAAGGAAGGTACCAGAGGACCAGAGATAAGCCAGAGATCTATGCAAGATTAGTGAGTCAAATCCAGTGACTTTGGATGCATAAGTGTAAAAATATCTACCAATTATAGATGACTGCTAAAAGTTTAATATCTCTGATATGATTGTGTTTCATGTAAAAAATACATGTCCCTTTTTTGTGCTTTTTCTTTTGGTCATTTTTCTTATCCCCCTTACATTTGGAGAAAAGCACGAAAGACAAAATAGTGATAAAACACTAAAACACTAAAACACATTTACCTTATAGGTAAGGACTTGAAAGAGTAAGACCATTGGAGAAAAAAGTGCAAAATTGAATTATGGCGCACCCCATTTTAATTTGTGCAGCGAACTCAGACATTATATTTGGAAAACTAAGCAACAATTATAAAATTATAATTCTCCAACTTTATGGAGGAAATTGAGGGGACACTTTCTGATTGCCTGACTTAATTAGCAGTTTTCGTTTTCTAGTTCTGGGACACCCAATATCTTTAAATTCCACCTTCTCTCACATCGATCTCATTTACTTGGTCTTCTGGCACTGTGTTTTCTTTCATCAATGACTGTACCTTCTGCTCCAGCTACGCTATATTAGTGGAAAGTCCACCCACTCCTTTGCGTCTCCCACAGTTGTGGACATAGTGCGTCCCATCCTTCTGCTGCAACTAACTCCATCTCAGTAGCGTGGAGTTAGTTAGTTACAGCAGAAATCGCCACAGTCAAACATTTCTAAACTGTGGAAACTGATGAGTATAAGTTATAACTGTGATTAGGAAAGTGATGCAGTCAAGTAAGCTGCATGTTTTTTTTTAAACTTTGTGGGATAGTTAAAGTTCTTTGGAGAATAAAACGTTCAGTCAAGAGCTATGTGAATAATATTGAATAAGTGTGGAGTGAACCCACCATGGAGCTAAATTGCTATTTCGAAAAGATACAAGAAATGAAATGAAAATACTGTGCTATAAGTTAATGGACTATAAATGGCATAATGATATGATTCAATACTTTACATTATATTGTTCTTATTTATCAAGGAGCTTAGTGATGACGATTCATTTCATTCACTTAACTGTGAGGAAGCAGAGGACACTCCACCAACACCATGGCCTGGCAGCAAGGGTGACTGTCAACAGACTGCTGATGCAAGTGGTAAAGATCAGCTTTATGCAATCTGCTATTCAGCAGAATGAGACTAACTGATGTGCAGTATTATTATTAACATTATAATTATTATTATTTCCACAGTGCCCTGCCCTCCTTTGAAGTCAACAGTCCATCATGTCAGCAGTGAGCCAGTGTCTCTGCATTTGGACACTCCTGCTGATGAAGTAGATAGCTACATTGTGACCAAGGAGGATTACGAGGTACCGAAGAAGAAAAGAAGAACATCTCCAGACACAAGTGAGTAAAAGAAAAACATAGGACTTGAAAAATTGCATTTTTCAAGTCAAGTCAAGTCAAAGCTAAAGTGAATACAAACGGAGTAACAAGATTACTAAAGAAAATATATTTCGAGTGACATGAAGGAAATCCCAGTGCATATAGCTTGTGCTGCTCGGTGGCTATGGTAATTGGGGCAACTATTTAATTGGATTACCAGGGGACAACAGGAATCAGAAGCCGAATAAAATGAAATAATTCACTATTTTAAATGTCAAATGTCAGTATCATTACTTGGTAGGGATATGGCTATTGTAATTCTTGGTGAGGCTATAGCCCCAACCTAATGCTGCCTGTGCTGAAAGGAGTGACTATAGTTATGTCCACGAATGGTGACATCTCGTGAAGGCCTACCCACTGTAAGGGCTTCTAGAGACTCTGGTTGTGTCTGACATCATACTCTCATTAACTCACTCACTATTCACCCCATACAGGCACCAAATTGTTTACTCTATAGTGAGCTGTAAAATGAGACATTTTGAATCATTGTCATTTTTTATTCTTATTGACATGACAGGTGCAGTGTCTGCCGACTGCATTTAGTCTGATGTTAGTAAAACTAAAAAAAATAACAAGCATTTTAGTCTTTTCTAACCCATTAGTATAATTTTGATTAGCATTTTGGTCAGTCTGCTCTAGACCAAAACAGAGATATTTATTATTGTAGTTAATTTCACTCATCTCACATATAGATAATATGTTTTGTGATTTTCAAATGCCATCATTGTTCTTATTGCAGAGGAGACATTAACTTACCTCAATTCCTGGGTGGTTAGCCTTGATATGCTGCTTCTAGTTTGTAGAGTGTTTAGTTTTTTCCAGAAATATTATAACCACATTGCTTTCCATCCAATATAATTAGGCACTTTGTTTTTTGGCTGTATTTGAAATGGGACCAAATATCTAAGCGCCTCTTTCTCCCTAGTACCAGAGTTCTCATCCTCCACAGTACAGTAACGTTTTCCTTAACATTTTAAATGGTTTGTAACTACCTGAATTAATCATGAAATACTGTATTAACAAATGTTTAGAGAATATCTATTGCTTTTATTTGTAAATGGTTAATGAGGCATAGATAGTTCTCACTTTAGATGATCTCACGCAAAATACTTTACTAACCATTAGTAACTACCAGAATTAATCATGAATTGCAGTATTATTAAGTGTCTTAAAACATCTATGAACACGCACTATTAGACCATTTCTAAATAATAACATGTCGTGTCAAGTTAGCTGTTGATCAAAGCACTAGGGGAGGAGTAAGACTGGTGTCCTTCAACAGACCATCCAAGCAACCCTTTGTTGGTCCCATCACAGCAGACGTCTGAAGCGCAGATCTTGGAGATCAGAGAAACGGTACCAGGCCTGTAACGGTGAGGCTTTAACCCAGTAAAGTTAGCTGGGGCATCTTTCGGGTTGTCTTAATAGCATCCTTTGGGCTTTGCCACTGGTAGATTTACACGTTATGCTGAGATTGTTTATATTCTTTCTCAGGAAAGTATCAAAAAACAGGCAGCTATGTAATAATTTTCTTATACTTTCCAAATGATCTTATGAACCAATTACAACTCATACATAAATGGTTTGTCATTAAAATAATTCTTCATTTATAAATAGTGAACCGATCATATATGACGTATGAAAATACGATTATTAAGCACATTATAGATGAGCTTTTTAATAAGGAATACAACATGTATAGCATTTATAAATAATTTACTAATCTGAATTAACGTAAGAACAATGGTTTATAAACAGGGTTGGGAGGGTTACTTTAAAAATGTAATCCAGTACAATTACTAATCACTTGTTTAAAAATGTAATCGAGTACAATTACTAATCACTTGTTTAAAAATGTAATCAGTAATGTAATCCAAGTACCACAAAATAAAAGTAATGTAATCTGATTACTTTTAATTATTTTTGGATTACTTCAATGCCAAATAGGCAAATGAAGACAAGAGAAGTATCAATGATGTATTTTCTGCTCAGTGTATTTTTAGAGAAACATAGAATAACAAAATCTCCTATTCCCCAAAAACATCTTGTCTCTAAATGATCTTGAGAAGGGCGAGTCAGCGAGAAGCCGGTATACAGCTTAGTTTCAGCTGTAGGCTACATGTTGCCAACCAGCTTGGCAACATATACTGGAGCAAGAGTTTCAGAGTGGTGAGTTATTAATCTGTAACAAAAGTATCTTTCACCCATAAAGTTTTAACTAAGCTCTGTCTCTACATCACAGTAACAAATTCATGTCCATTGTCTACCTGGAGGGTAGCTAGTGTTTGGAGAGGTGTGTGTTGCACCTCAGTGTTTTTCCACCAGTGTTTTTGAGGGCGTGTCGGACTTGCTGCTTGGTGAGCGTTATATGAGGCGCATTTCCCTTTCATCCCTGTGTCATCACAAGGATGAAAAGGAAGCTGTTTTCAAGCAGTTCAGAGCAGTGTTTTCTGTGGGAGATGGGAACTCCCTTTGTGGTGGACTTTGGCTTTTTCACTTTGCAAACCTATTACATGCACAAAAAAGGTATATAACTCAATAAAGAAGAGGGAAAAAGTGAAAAAGCATAATACTTCTTTAAATTTCAAAGATTTATGTAGGCCTAATGCTTCCTGTTGTTAGTGTTTTTTAGGTCCGTGTGTTATGAGTGATAACATGCTTTTCTGTGTGAGTACTGTTTCCAGTGTTTGTTCAAATGAGTTTAATTTGAGACACATATGAAGTGTTTTTGTGGTTTGAGTGACTTTTGGAGTTGAGATTAACTGTTTGGCCAAGATGCATATTGGTAATGCAGACTGTATGAAAAGTTTTACAAAACTGGCTTCAGTCTTGACCATTGCGTGTTCCTTCTTCTTGATGTTGCTCATGGACTAGAGAAGAAATATGTATATATATATATGTATTTCATATATACAATTTATATTTTCTAGATGTTTGTTGCTAACTTCAGCTTAAATGCAAAGGCAAGATGAAAGAGTGTGCATTGTGCAGTATTCCCAGACATTTCACCATAAATGCCTAAATTTACTCTACTCTACTATGTGTCAATTAACATTAGATGTCAGGAATCAGTGAGTGCACAGAAGGATAAAGCCCAAACACAAGACACTGGAGAGCTGACCTGAAATTCTGGGATTTTAATCCAAACAAAAGGCAAGAAATAAGGCTTACAGATAGCTGACACTGGCAAAATCCAAAACGTCAGAATAGAGAACTGGCAGAGCACTCATCAAACGACAATGACAGGACACAGAGGGCCTTTCTCATTTCTGACTCCTCGATCCTCGACTCTTCGCAGCGCATGTTAGTCCCTCCCACCCGAGATGTGAGCTCGAGGAGTCGAGGAGGACACACGAGGAGAGAGGAGTCGAGGAAACAGGTGTTTAAAGAAATTAGATGTCCTTTCCTCGGAGCCATCATTTTAAAGCAACGTCAATTAAATATGACCTGTTGTACAGCTGCATCATCTGTCCAATGAGCTGTGATCTCTGTCAGATTAGCTGACTAGCTTTTGCACTAAAGGCTACAGATCATATCATCACAATCCAGAAACATGTCTGTCAACATTAGAAACATCTCAAGGTTCCTATGACTCTTATAGCATCTGTTGAAAACAGTCAGATTACAGTAGCCTAATCATTCATAGGCTACACAGTACTACTTTTTTTTTGCGGTGCGCCTTTTGCCTGAAGAGATGATTTCAGCCCTCAGCTTGATGAGATGAGCGTTTCATAATCAGTCCCTTTACAAAATGACACAGTAACATTTATGTCATATAGCCCCAATTACAGCTATCATCACAGGACTCTACTGTTGGAATGACGTGCAAACTACATGGGCACTATTATGAAAACATGAAATACAGCAGATCAGTTCTGAACGCTCTGGTTGATTTTACAGCCTAATAATTTAACTTCAGCAGCTCTTTGCACTGTTTTGTCATGATTATAGCAGCTGAATTAGTGTGATGCGTTGATTGGCTCAGACATGAACGGAACTCATATAGGCCTATACATATTGGCTAAATCATTCACCCGTCCCCCACCAACTAATTATTCTATCAGATTTAGATACCACATGCATGGGCATTTTACCACACCTCCACCGGTCTTTCCAGGTGATTTTTTTCTTGTGTGTTATATTGATGTACTACTGTTATCTTGAACGATATACTTTGATGATTAAAGGCTGATGTCAGGACAAAATAAAAAACCTGCAGTACTATAATTGACAGGACAGATAGAGAAAACAGAGGAAACAGAATTAAATTTTCAACTTCTATAATCCATGTTTAGACCTCTGATGGAGCTCAGGATTGATCAGGAGGACTGCTGCTTTACTCCAAACAGTTTCACTTTATGAACCTGGACTGTGAGTGAGACCTTTTGGATGTGCAGAAGAACACAGAACATGAATTAACATAAATTAACATTAGATCCTGACCGATTCTGTCTGCGTGTTGGGACATTTTTAATTATTAGGCTAATCTATGTTGCTGTTGCTTGTGCGTAAATGCGCACAGCGTCTCTGGAGAGGCGCTTCATCCAGCCGCTTAATTCAGCCGCTTCATCCAGCCGCTTCATCCAGCCACTATTCAGTGTTCACTTTTACAATCCTGCTGCCCATCCACACATCACATTCAACAACAACAATATCAGTGATATCAAAGTGAAATGACATTAAGGAATGCGATCCTCAATCCTCGATGTGCATTTTAGGAATTGAGATGTCCTTCAAGATGGTGTGCTGAGATCAATTTCTTGGTCACAGGCTCGAGGATTGAGGAGGCAGAAATTTGGGAAATGAGAAAGGCCCAGACAGACAACCATTTACACCTGGGCAAATGTGCAGGGCGACAACAGGTGACAAGGATCAGGACAATCAAGCAGTACAGACACGCAGGCAGGCAGAGTGGTGAACAGGGGGAACAGACAGAACACAGGTTATAAAAACAGGCTAAAAGTAAATGAACTACCAACAAACTGAACAGATACACGGACACAGAAATGGACATACAGGCACAACCAACCAGGATCACTAAACAGACTAACAAAAATCAAACAGACAGAACAGCCAGAGATAACAAACCTAGGCTTGAATCAAACACCAGACAATAACAATAACTGGCACCGAATTATCTCTAAACTCAGGAACCTTAGAAACAGCTGTAGAACCAGATATATGTTTAGACTGCTTTGCTTCCCTCAATCTTTACCAACTAACTTCAATAATTTCTTCATCTAAACCATCAACCTGCCTCTTAGACCCCATCCCGACTAGGTTGTTTAAAGATGTTTTACCCTTAGTCAGCACTTCTATGCTAGATATAAGCAATCTATCTTTATCAACATGCTATGTACCACAGTACTTTAAAGTAGCTGTAATTAAACCTCTTCTGAAAAAGCCCAAACTTGATCCGGATGTTCTAGCCAACTATAGACCTATATCTAACCTTCCATTTCTCTCTAAGGTTCTGGAGAAAGCAGTTGCTGAACAGCTGTGTGACTTTCTACAGAACAATAGTTTATTTGAGGATTTTCAGTCAGGATTTAGAGCTCATCATAGCACAGAGACAGCACTGGTGAAAATTACTAACGACCTCCTTATTGCATCAGACAAAGGACTTGTCTCTGTACTGGTTTTATTAGATCTTAGTGCTGCATTTGATACCATTGACCATCAGATCCTATTGCAGAGACTGGAACATTTCATTGGCATAAAAGGAACAGCTCTAAGCTGGTTTAAGTCCTAATTATCAGATCGATTTCAGTTTGTACATGTTATATGTATCCTCTTCACTTTATATATGCTTCCTCTAGGCAATATTATCAGGAAATATTCCATAAACTTTCATTGTTATGCAGATGATACTCAGTTATATCTATCGATCAAACCAGATGAAACTCATCAGTTAGCTAAACTTCAAATGTGCCTTCAGGATGTTAAAATCTGGATGACCTGTAATTTTCTAATGTTAAACTCAGATAAAACTGAAGTTATTGTTCTGGGGCCTAAGCACCTCCGTGACGCATTACCTAATGATATAGTTTCCCTTGATGGCATCGCCCTGGCCTCCAGCACCACTGTGAGGAATCTTGGAGTTATCTTTGATCAGGACATGTCGTTTAAGTCTCACATTAAGCAAATTTCAAGGACCGCCTTTTTTCACCCACGTAATATAGCGAAAATCAGGAACATACTGTCTAAAAATGATGCAGAAAAACTAGTCCATGCATTTGTTACTTCTAGACTGGATTACTGCAATTATCAGGCTGCTCGAAAAAGTCCATTAAGACTTTAGTTAAGCTTATAGTTAGGGCTGGCTCAGGTTAGTCCTGAACCATCCCTTAGTTATGCTGCTATAGGCCTAGACTGCTGGGGGATTTCCTATGATGCACTGAGCTCCTCTCTCCTCTACTTTCTCTCCCTCTGTATGCAACCTCATCCCATTATTGCATGTTACTAACACAACTTCTCCCCTTTCTGGTAGTCTTGTGCTTTCTCGTCCCTCTCCTCTCTCCTCCTATCACTTCCTGCAGGTGTTTCTTGTTCTGGAGCTGTGGAGTCTGGATCTGTGGCTGCGGGTCGCCTGCTGCCCCCGTGTTCCTGCTCGGCACCCTCTGCTCCAACAGCTATTGTTGCTGGTCCTATTGTTGTTATTGTTATTATAATCATTAACACTACGATTGTTATCATTAACACTACCATAAATATCTGTACCATTTTTCATTTAGTCTATAGCAACATCACCTTTACTGTCTGTACCTCTGTGTGTGTATATTGTGTAGGCTGCCTCCCTCCCCTCTCTCTCCTTCCGTCCCTCTCTTTTTCTCTCTGTTCCTCTCCTGCCCTCTCCCTCCCTCTCTCTCTCTCTCTCTCTCTCTCTCCCTCTCTCTCCTTCACTCCAACCGGTCGAGGCAGATGGCCTCTGTCGCCTAGTGCTTGCTCTTGGTGGGAACTGTTGGGCTTCTGTAAATAGCATCATAGAGTATGGTCTAGACCTGCTCTTTTATGAAAAGCACTGTGAGATAACTGTTGTTGTGATTTGGCGCTATATAAATAAAATTGAATTGAATTGAATTGAATTGAATTGAATAACAGAACAAACCATGCAAAATAGACAAACACCGATCAACTATAAAACAAGGATCACAACAGGAAAAAGGACACTGAACAGAGACCATGAAACTAAAATGGAACAGACTGGAAATAAGGAAAATACCAAAATAAACAAACACAAGCCAACAGAACATAACCAGATAAACAATAAAAACAGGCAGAGATAATTAACTAAGACAGGGTGCAAACTATTAAACAAGTCTAAACTAAACAGAAGAGCAAACAGGGAGTCCAAACATAAGGTGTCAGCAACAAAGCAAACAGGAACTGGACTAATAACACAGAATGGATAATGTAGACAAGATAACAGAACAACACAGACAAATTCCACAGCAAGACACAAACAGACACCAGAAAACAGAATAAACCAAGAATGAAGACAGGCACAGATCACATAACAGCTCACAACAAAACAGACAGAGATCCGGATTGTGACAGAACCCCCACTCTGAAGAATACCCTTGACGTTCCTAAAACACAAATCAGACAGGTCATAAACAGTTAAAAAAACTTTTTTATTGAGCAGTTCAGGCCAATCCAGGATGGGCTGAGGGAGGTCTGGAGGAGGGCCAGAAGCTGGGGCGGAAAAAACAAACAAGGCAGTCCAAGGAGCAGACATGGGCAGGACAAGGATGCTCAGGGGGCAGCCTGAGGGCAGAACAGATGGACCAGACAGTTCAAGGGGATGACCTGTAGGTCGACCCAACAGGCAGAGCAGGGCCATGGAATAGGACCAGTCCAGAGGTTGAACCGGAGGCTGACAGCGAGGATAGGAACTCTCCTGATGAGAGTCAGGAAGCTGAGCAGGGGCCACCGACTCAAAACCAGAGGCAGGAGTTGGTCGAGCCACCGAAGGAGACCTTGCGCTGGTGTCAGTCAGACCTCCGACGAGGGACCAGGAACAGGTGTCCGTCAGACCACTGACTGGAACCAGTAGGCAGGAGTCTTCGGACCACAGACGGAAACCTTGGAGCTGGTGTCAGTTGGACTTCCAGAACGGTGTCGGTCCAGGAACAGGTGTCGGTCAGACCACCTAGTCGAACCTGAGAGCAGGAGCAGGCCAGGCTGCTGACTGGACTCTGGGTAGGACGGAGGTCACCCACAGAGCACCGGACTTGGCTCCACTGGACAGCTCTGTCTCTGAGAGATTGCTCGGTCTCGCCGTGCTGCTCCATCTCAAAAACACTGTCCAGGAAGTTCTCTGAGGACAGGAGGCTGAGTGGCAGCATGGTGGATGGGCAGAGCTGCGACGTTGAAGAGCAGGTCTGCAGGGGGAGCGACGAGTGGCCATAAGTGAGGGTGAGGAACTGGGTGGTGCGCACACCCATAACCCAGTGAAGCACACGAAGGATCACACAGGTGGCTAGCCCCCTGAGCGCTAGCTGGCCGAAGATTAAGCCAGAGGCTTGCCGCTGGAGGGCTGGCAGGCCGGGGATCAGGCAAAGGACTAGCACTGCTAGCCAGACCGGAAACAGGCAGGACAGGAGGAGGACTAGGAGCGCTAGCTGAACAGGAAACAGACAGAGGTCTACCCTCGCTAGCTGAAATAGGAAACAGGCTGAGGACTAGGAGCGCTAGCCGAACAGGAGACAGACGTTGGGCAAGCTGAACAGGAAACAGACAGAGGGCTAGCCTCGCTAGCTAAAACAGGAAACAGGCTGAGGACTAGCCACACTAGTTGTACAGGATACAGACAGGGCTGGCCTTGCTTGCCAAACAAGAAACAGGCGAAGGAGTAGCGGGGAACAGACGCCCCAAGCTAGCAGGCCAGGGCTCAGCACTAGCAGTGCGGGGATGTGGCGGTCCGATGCTAGCTGGCATAGTGTTAGCCAACTCCAGGCTAACGGGCTGAGGACCTAATGTTGAGCTGGCAGGGAGATGAACTGAGGGGCTCTAACACGTCCCTCGACAGTTCATACTGCTTATCATTAAGTGTGTGTGCTGGGCTCATTTCTGGTCCGGACATTATTCAGATAGAGCCCAAATGCAGGATTCAGATAGAATCCAAACGCAAGACACTGGAGAGCTGACATCAATTTCAGGAATTTTAATCCAAACAAAAGGCAATAAACAAGGTTTACTGATAGCTGAGACTGGCAAAATCCAACAGGTAACACGGCAACTGGCAGAACACTCATCACACGACAGTGACCGGACACAGACAGACAGAACAGACAACCATTTATACCTGGGCAAATGAGCAGAGCGGGATCAAAAAAGGTGACAGGGAACCATGAAAAATACACAAACACTGATCAACTACAAAACAGGGATCACAACATGAAAAAAGACACTGAACAGACAGACCATGAAAGTAAAATGGAACAGATCAGAAATAAGCAAAATTAACATAAACACAAGCAGACAGAACATAACCAGACTAAGACAGGGTGCAAACTATAAAACAAGTCTAAACTAAACAGAACATCAAACATGGAGTCTAAATACAAGGCGTCAGCAACAAAACAAACTAATATCACAGAATAGATAACTGTCACAATCCTGGTCTGAGTCTGTCTGTGTTTAAAACATTTTGGTGTTATCTGCTCTGTTTTTCTATGTCTTGATCCTTGTTTCAGTCTGTTTCCCTGTTATGTTAGGTGTCTGTATGTTTAGTCTGTTCTCTTGTCTTATTTTGAAATGATCTGTGTGGGGTGTTCGTCGTGTGCTTGGTTTTAGTCAATATACATATTTGACCTTTGTGTATTTTGTGTATTGTCTGTTCAGGTGTTTATCTTTAGTTAGTTCCTTTAGTTCCTTTAGTTTTGTCTGTGAGTGATCTGTCAGTTTGGTCCGTGTCTCAGGGTCTTTTTATGTTTCCCGTTTTAGCTTAAAGTTGCTTGCGTCTGTTGTTTGGATCCAGCTTGTTCCCTGTTCTGTCTTGATTACACCTCATGTGCCTCCCTTGTGGATTCCCTCCCTGCTCGTTAGCCCTGTATATGTTGCCTGCTGTTCTGTTCTGTCTTTACTGGCTCATTGTCACTTGTCATGCTCGGTCTTGTGTTGTCTCCTGCTTGTTCTCTGTCTTTTCGCGTGTATATTGGAATTTTTGTCTTTGGATTAAGGTGTGTTGGGCATTACTTTACATTTTTGGATTCTTTGTTTGGATTACTTGTTTTATTTGGACTTGTTTGACCAGTGTGTATGCCATTTTGTTAATAAATCTCAAGAACTGTTCATGCTCTGTTCCTGCGTTCTGTTCTTTGGGTCCTCAACCTGTTCCACACATCACAAAACGTGACAGATAACATAGACTAGATACCAGAACAACACAGACAAACTCTACAGATGACATAAGAGGTCACAAAAAAACAGGCAGAGATCCAGATCGTGAAATTGGATCCATGTTTTATTAAAACACAGATCATTGTTTTGAAATAATAAAAATGTGCATTTCCACAGAGACACAACTGGAGAGCTTATTGAAGGATCTGGGGTTGGAGCACCACTACGTAGAGAAGCTGTCTCTGGGCACAATACTTCAGATTGATGAGAGGACCTTCACTGATGAACCTGCCAAGTGTAATTCAGATCTTCCATGGCATTTTCTAAAGAAACTCACAATGGTTAATGTGACTGCTAGAAATGTGAAATGTACATCAGCATGTGAATCAAACTGTAATGCTGCTTCAGGAAATACAGAGTTAGATCTTGATGGTCTGTTTGATAGTCTACATTCCGGTGACATGCTAAACCCCCTTGACATAATCACTGCTCTCTTTCTGTGTTCTGATGGTTTTGTACGGCAGGAAATGGCACTCAAAATGACTATGTGTCAGTTTTCTGTGCCTCTGCTGCTTCCTAATTGCGACACAAAGCAGTGCACACTCATGCTTTGGGCCATGAGAGACATTGTGAAAAAATACAGACCTCAGTCACTTTCAGAGTCCAAGGGTTTTATTGAAGACAGGATTGTTGTCTCTGAACTTCCAATGATATCTTTTGTGAGACTGGGTGAGTGCTCCTTGTCCAAGTCTGAGACCCTCAATAAGCTTCTGAGCAATTCTCAGCAGTACCATGACACCTTTATTCACCATAACATGGAGTGTGGTGACAGTTCAAGAAGAATATCCAATGGATTGACTGAAGTTACTTGGTACCTTCCTTGTGGAAACAAAAACATGGATGTTTTCAGTGAGCCAGTAGCTGTAGCTAACCTTCGTGGGGACATTGCTTCATTTGAAACACAATTTTCTTTTTTGTCTCTGACATCTGCAGCAGTGTTTGTGTTCTTTGACAATTTGGACTCTGAGTGCGAGCTGCTTACCAACCAACACCACAAGGCACAGATCTTCTTAGTGGGCAACCATCAAAGCCAGTGCTTCAGTAAAGATGGACTAACTGAGGTAGCAACCAAGTTGGGTTTGACTAACAGTAACATAATTTTAAAGGCAAAGCACATGAATGATGCAGACTTCATCAAACATCTGCGGAAAACAGTCAGCAATGTAGTTGAGAACACAAAGATGAAGATGGGGATTGAGCAGATGGCTGACATTGCCCATGAATTAGGTATCTTTGTTGATGAGGACTGTGCAGAGTGCCAGACTGCCAAGAAAAATGCAGATGCCATCACTGGTGAAATTCAAGACACCCTTAAATACAAAGAAGCTCAGCTTCCCTTGCAGGGCCAAATATGGAAGGAGCTGACTCTCTTAGAGAAGGAAGAATTTCGCCTTCGAAAAGTTGGGTCTGAAAACATAGAAAAGTACAAAAGTGATCTTCAGGTACAGAAAAGAAAACTTCGTGAAAAACAGAATTCTTGTGACATGTCAAACGCTATGTCATGTTTCATCAAAGCAATATCACATCCAGGGATGGAGAGGAGCTATTTCCTGAAATGGATGCGAATGAACCTCGATAACCTGTCTCGAGAAAAACTGTCTGGCCTCAGGGAGCAGTACAAAAAGAAATGCGAAAATTCTGAAAACAAAGAGGAGATCAAAGAAATTGACAGACAACTTTCCAACAGCTCACTGGGGACTGAACACTTCTTCCGTGAAATGGGTCAGATCTATGAAGCTTCAGTTTCCCTTCCAAAGAGACACGTGTCACATCAACAATTACAGCATCTGCCCAAACTATGTGCTGAATTGTTGCTTGATGGATTTCCCCTTGAGCTTGTAGATGGAGATGCATCCAACATACCTCTCAGATGGGTGAGTGACGTTCTCTCTCAGCTCAATGACTTGGTGTCTCCTAAGAGCAAGATACTGGTAGTCACAGTTCTTGGAGTTCAGAGCACAGGAAAGTCCACTCTCCTCAACACTATGTTTGGAGTGCAGTTTGCAGTCAGCAGTGGTCAATGCACTCGAGGTGCGTTTATGTTGCTGATCAGAATCAATGAAGATGTCAAAAAAGAACTCAACTGTGACTTCATGGTGATCATTGACACTGAGGGCTTAAAGTCACCAGAGCTTGCACAGCTGGACAATAGCCATGAGCACGACAACGAGCTTGCAACACTTGTTGTGGGGCTGAGTGATATCACCATCATCAATATTGCAATGGAGAATTCAACAGAAATGAAGGACATCCTACAAATAGTTGTGCATGCTTTTCTCAGGATGAAAGAGGTGGGCAAAAAGCCCAAATGTCAGTTTGTTCACCAGAATGTGTCAGATGTTTCAGCCCATGACAAGAACTTACGAGACAGGAAACTGCTCTTGCAGCAGCTAAACGAGATGACCCAGGCAGCAGCCAAGATGGAAAAGAAAGAGGAGAACAAGAGCTTCACTGATGTGATGGAGTACAGTCCCGACACTGGGAACTGGTACATTCCTGGACTCTGGAATGGAAACCCACCAATGGCACCAGTCAATGCAGGGTACAGTGAGGCCGTTTATGAGCTCAAGAAGAACATCA
>NW_025741978.1:0-4898 GCF_021292245.1 Micropterus dolomieu
TTTTATTATTATTCATATTAGTTACAGCGGGGACCAGATTGGGGCTGAAAGACATCCAGGTTTTGTCCTGGGAAAGGAATTAAATAAAACTAGAGGAAGAAACTGCTGAAATAAAAGTGCTGTGCTGCATTCTTTAAAAAGTTGGAGACCAAACTGAATTGTTGGACAAGATGTGAATGAAGCAGCAGCTGCAGGAGGAGGAAGTGTGTGAGTGTTAAAATGAAGAGTAAGCAATGAAAGGGCTGGTGATGGCGCAATGGATAAGATGACTGCCTTTGGTGTGAGAGACCAGAGGCGTGTGACGTCCGACATAAATAGCAATTGTAAGTCGCTTTAGATAAAAGCGTCAGCTAAATGAATAAATGTAATGAAAGGAGTTGACATGACAGCTGATCTTAAATGCTGTATGCTTGAAAAATAACAAAGTGTTTCAAGTAGTTGTGAACGGAAAAGCTGTCCAGCACAGAGAGGCAGATATCATTTAAATATTAAGATAACAGAGCGCAAATAAAGAGAGAAGAGTTCAAACCTCGCCTACTTTCAGCTGACCAATCACAGAGTGAGGCGGGTCATGTGGGATTGTCTTTCAGAAAGTTAAAGAGATTGTCCTACAGAGCCTCCAGGGTTTTCTGAAGCTGTTCCACCATCAGAAGAGTAGTTCTGCTGAAGTATGCTGGCGCCTTCTGAGCTAAACTCTACTGAAAAGGTCCAACTTTCAGTTAAAGTGCTGAGAGGAGGTGAAGCGTAGGTTAAAGTCACTGAATGGAGCATTCTGCATGTTGTGACTTGGTTACCTGTATGAAGTCTTTCCAGACTCAGTCAGCAGTTCAGGTGTGAAACTTAACTTCTCCTAAAATAAAAAAAGGCACAACATTAGTTACAGAACATGTTGAGAAGGGAGCAGAAACTGGCCGCCCAACTCTCACAGACAGGATCCTCCTTGCTTCACTTTACTACGTGCACTCTTTACTATTTATTCTTTTGTTTATTTAACAGGGACAGTGGACAGTCACTGATTCTCCCAGAGTTAGCTAGGTAGCTATAGAACCCAACAGAACAGAACTAAAAGCACTTTCTATTTAAAACATTGCATCATACAAAAAAGAAATGTTCAGTAGTTTATGATTAATGGTCACATGACTGGTTTCAGCCATCAGTTTTAAACTGGAGATTAGAGCAGTGCCTGATGGGTATTGTGCTGCAGCTCTAATGGAACAGCTGTCCAACCAAATCCAGCAGACCTGTGCTGTACTACACAGTTACCCTGATGTTATCTGAGCACAGTGAACCAAACTCTGTCAGTGGGGGAAGAGCAGGATTGTGGGTAATTCTGTACATTAGACAGGATTATGCAAAGTAGACAAAATGGTCAAAGGTCAGAAGGTTGTACTTGGTAATTATATGACAGTAATGATACCTCGTAGGCTTTATGTCCACTTCTTTTTTATAAACTGTGCATGAGCCTAAGAAGGTTTTTCCTGCTTGGGACCAAGTGGTGATACGATATGACAGGTGTGGGGAAATCACAGAATTGGTTCCTGATGAATTTGAAGATTACACCTGTTCATCAATGGTTAGCTGTGAATCGATAATTATTCCAAGGTTCTTAAAGTCTGAGACCAGTTATAATCTGAGCTTCGTGGGGGTCGCTAATATAGCTTACCTACTAACGTTACTGGCCAAGAGAAATAAATAAATAAGGCTCAGATTAGGGGTGTGACGACACATTTACATCATGAAAACAAGACAAAAAGATATTATAACAGTATTTTGAATAAATATTTGATGCTGAAATATATCAGCTTGTTCAACTTATTTGGAAAATGCACGTTTGTTTCTTCTATATTTCAGTTGCATGTTTTCTTATTGTGCATTGTTTTTTTAACAAAACATTTTTAACAAAAGCTTTCAAAAAGTGATGGAGACATTCTGATTCTGGCCTGTCCCCAGCGTCCCCAGCGTAAATGACACCTATCTGTCAATACTTGTAAATGTCCCGCCCCATTCAGGCTGTGATTGGTCGGTGCACCAAAACTGACATTGACGAGCTACATTCAGCACAGGGCTGCTTGAAAAGCGCCCGACCTGTTCGGTCAAAACTATATTGTGCACAATAGTGGCTGATGGTGGAGAAGTGCAGCCATCCTGTCAGTCATGCGGTGCACAGCGTAGTTCATTAGCAAAACATGTTAATGTCTGTCTGTCTTTTTTATGTAAATAGTACTAATTACAATGAAAAAAACAAAATAAGAGGAGACCCCCACAGATGCATGACTGTACTGCTTCCATGGGAGCTCAGACCCTCCTTATAGGAGCTGAGCTCCCACTGGCTCCCACGTAACTTGAACCCGGTCTGTTTACGATAAAAAAGCTTCAAATAGTCTCAAAGATTTCAGGCTGATGAACATATTTCCTCTGACTGAGTGAGACAGTCAGAGACATCACTTGATTATCTTTTGTCAAAATGACTTAATTATGATTGTTATTCAGGGAGTTGATCCTGCTCAGGTGAAGTCTGCAGAGCTCTGTTGGACAGCAGCTGGTGTTTCATAGAGGAGGAGGTAGAAATTATTTTGTTTCTGGAGTTTAAAGGAGAATTTAGAAGGTGAGAAATATTAAACCCTGGATGCGGTAAAACTAAGGAACCAGAGTCTGATCACTGACAATGATGGAACAGTGGATAAGACACATGCCTTTGGTGTGAGAGACCCGGGTTCAATTCCCACTGTAACCCGTCCACCAATGTGTCCCTGAGCAAGACACTTAACCCCTCGTTGCTCCAGAGGCGTGTGACCTCTGACATATATAGCAGCTGTAAGTCGCTTTGGATAAAAGCGCCAGCTAAATGAATAAATGTAATGTAAACATGTTAAAGTGAAATACTGACCTTTGTATTCAGAGCCTCTCCAAACTGAAGCTGATGCTGCTTCAACCTCTCTGGATCATCAGGACGCAGCTGGTCCTCAGACACATTGACCTTTGTGTTTGATGTTGACGGATCTGGTGGGAGATTAGAGCCATCGGATGGACAGAAGCAGATGTCAAACTCACTTTTGGACGTCAACATTCAACATTCAAAAACCTGTCACAGCAACCAGTTCACGGCTGGCCAGGGCCCTTTGGAGCAGGTCTTTACCCCATGTTTCCTGTTGTTATCTACTGGAAAACTCTCCAGCAATGTCACTATGTAGAAGACCAAGCACAGTCATGTTTAACAGTCCAAAGATACCAAGTTAAGCCCGAGTCCATACAATCAAATGTACACAAACAAAACAAGGACAGAGATCCAAGACATTCCTGCAGTGAGGCAACACAGCAACAAGACATCATCTTTCCCAACATGCAGAGCAGAACAAAGCCAGAGACCTGCTGGGGTTACTGAGATCTACCAGAGCCATGAAGCACACAGCAGCCAATCTTCAGTTTACATTTCTTTAAGATAATCCAGTGGGCTGTTACTCACGTCCTCCATGTCTGTCAGGTGAAGCCCTGATGTCATCCAGCCTGTAGGAGTAAATACAAATACAACAGTTGTCTCTTATGAAGACAGTCTGGATTTCCCAATCCATCAACAGGTACATTCACATTAAACAGGGACTAGTCTGCAGTGCTGGGTTTCAATAATGGCCGATCACATCAGCTTTCATCCTTTTTAAGAGCAGCAGAATGTAAACATTCATTCAAACATCCAATTTAAACATCCAAACAGCATGAAAGGACTCCAGACCGGCTTCTATGGAGAAACCTGTTCTGCACAGGAGGCAGAGTGAAGCTCAGATACAGTAGAGCCCTGTGTGTTACAATGCAGCACCAAATAGTATCTATACTTTATTGATCAGGACAGGTGGAACAGGCACAGGCGACCCTCCGGTTCCCAAGCCAAGTCTAAGAGAATAAGCTAAAGCTTTATATACACACCACAGGTATCACAGGTAACAATCCACATTTTCTCCCAAGGGATGATTATGTCTATTATAAGGTGAATTTATAATTCAGGAGATGCAAAAGTTCCTTTTTTTCTATTGCTGCTTCTCTGTGAGGTCTGTGTGTGCACTTCCACCAACTCTACCTACGACTGAGGGTCTGCAGCCCTGTTAGCAGCTCTGTGTACTCAGACACAGTGGTGCATTGAGCTCAATGCTAACATCAGCATGATAAAATGCTCACAATGACAATGCTAACATGCTTCAGTTTAGTGCATTAGCATGTTAACATTAGCTATTTGAAGCTCTCCACTCTACCTCCCAGTAACATGGCCCAGTCAGAGCCTCTCCACACACAAGCTGCTGCTACTGCTTCAACCTCTCTGGATCATCAGGACACAGCAGATCCTCTCTCAACACCTCCACCTTTCTGATCCCTCACACTCTGACAGAGATCAGCAGCTGATGAGAGAAGACGACAGAGAGCAGAAGTCATAAATCAGAGTTTACAGAGACTCCCTTCATCAGCTGTCAGTCAGTGATGCAGCACATCCAGTATAAAGACCAGCAGGGACTTCAGTCCTGTTCAGACCAGAAGTGGAGCGGCTGTGTAGCGTAGCCAGCTTCCTTTCAGCTCTCATGTTAACGTATTGGAGTGAACACACTGAGACCTGCAGAGACTTTGGCCATCAGCTCTGTTTACTCTGCAGGTTTCACTCAAGTCCACAGTGGAAATAAAGTGCTGAGAGTCCCTGAACGCATCATGACTGCAGAGACAGAGAGATATTCACTGCTCACTGGAATGATGGATTCACTGCTGTTAAAAACCAGCCGCTCAGTCACATTTGAAGATTTCAGCTACTTTGGAAATATTACAGGACAAATCTGTAAATATGGAGTCTGTTCTAAAAACATCTGGACCAAACTAAAGACACATGGACAGATATATATATGATGTTAAAGGTCCTACAACAG
>NW_025741979.1:0-7949 GCF_021292245.1 Micropterus dolomieu
ACACTGTCAGGCAGAGAAGAAGAAGTTAGGCTCTAACCAAAGTTTCAGTAGCAGTTTCAATGAGCGTATCACAGAGGTCACTGGTGGAAACATTGATGGAGCTGATATCCTATTTCAAGGCCAATCAAACCCCTCTGTCTATAACAGCTGGCTTAACTCACTGAAAGACATCCCTGATGTGGTCCGATACAATTTAAAGCCCCTGCACACCATACTGCCAAGTGGTCATCCTGCCAGCGCCGGACTGAAGAAAGAGGTGGAGACGTACATCAAGAAAAATGCAGTGTTGAAGAAATGCTCAGAAAGCTGTAAGATTGGGCAGAGGTCCAACAAAAGGGACGTGTGTGCTTGTGTTTGCAACAGAAATCATCATATCGCGGCCAACTGCTGTCCTGCTGGGAAAGGTCTTGCAACATTAAAGGTCTTCAAGCTCTATGCACGAGGTCTGTATGGTGATACCTGGAGTCAGACAGATGGTTCAGTCCAGGTGACATACGGTGTTCAGAATAAGCGCACTGACATCATCAGTAACAATGACAATCCTAAATGGTCAGACATATTTGAATTTGGACCCATAACCATCAACATGAAAGATAAACTTAAGTTCAGTATTTATGATGAGGATAGTTACTGGAACAGTGATCTTCTCGGTGAGTGTTCATTTAATCTGCGTAGTGGGAAGGTGAGTGACACTTGTATGTTAGACCATGGTACCTTCTACTTCTCCTACATAGTAGAGTGCGCAGAAGGTCTTAGTGGTAACCGATGTCAAGAGTACACACCCTCCCCCATGAGTCCCTCTCTGACCAAACTCTTCTATACCCGAAATGGGGTCCTTCTTGGAGAGATGAGGAAGAAGAAAGCTAAATCAGTCAGTCAGGTTGAGGTCAGATCAGGTGATGAGTGAATAAGGATTTGATTTTATGATGATCTTGCACGTAGTTCATTGCATATTTTGTCCCTTTGTTTGACTTTTGTTTGCAAAAATAAGTATATATGTTCTCAGTTTCTTAAATTTAACCCAAATATGTGTTTGTGAGTACTTATGTTTGATAATCCACCTTTTCATCTGGTTCTGTCTTGTTAGTTACAAAATATGCCAATAAAGCATCAACAAAGACAAAACAGGTGTCTGTCTGATTCTATATATCCAAAAATACTGTCTAATTTTGTAGTTTACATGAAACATGTATATTTATACATATATTTACAGGTGATTGTGGTCATACACCTGTTGAAGATAGTGTACATAAGTTTGTCAAATGTATGAACCAGTTGAAATAATTTAGTTAAATATCAACTTTTATCCTATATATCTCCAAATCAAGAGCTATTGATGTGAATTTTACAACTTTCTAGATTTCACTGATAGCTCCTGCAAGTGGGGTTGTTTTTTTTAAACAAGACAAATATATTAACAACAACAACATTTTTACTTTTCTACAAAATAATCAGTTCACACTAAACTGTGGCATTGGGCTGCAGGCATAATTAAAATAAATGTTATTTAAATACTTTTACTTTTTGTTTCACAAGCAAGATGCCAAATGAGTAAAGATAACCTTCAGCTTCACACAGCCAAGCAACAGAATACTGAATTGCCTGAATACATTAATGTATTGATCAAATACTTTATTATTGCTATTACATTTACCATGCACATGCGCGCACACACACACACACACACATACACACAATCACTGATGGTGACATGGGCTTAGTTTCACATTTGAGGGAGGGCTGTCTGTATTATATAAAGATCTATCAGCATACAACAAACTAATAGAATAGAGAGTTATTAGATGAGGAGCACCAAAACTATGAAGTTACTCTTTAAGGCACTTTTTCATGGAGTGGTCAATTTTGAGACTTTGGTCTATTTTGCTTCCATGTCTTCTTTTACTCTAATGGAAATAAAACTTCAAGAATACACCTTTAGATGGTGTTGGTTTTAAGCCTAATACCCTCGGTCTATTTGCATCTGTAGATTTATTCTATATTACCCAAAACAAGATAATCTGCATATTTACAAAGCACATTTCAGAGGAAAATTGTTCCGCTTTTTCCTTGGTTTTCTGTTCCCTGCCTGCCTCTCTGTGTTTTCTCCCCTATGTGTGCTCTCTCTCCCTCCGCTCCTGAGCCCAGCCAACGACCCGCACCTGCACCTCATCAGCCTGCAACACCTGCCAGTAGTCAACCTCATCCCTGCCTGTATTTCAGCCCTGGTTCTCCACACCATTCTGGCTTGATCATCGTTGCTCCATACGCGGTTCACTCACCCTCGTCCTCCGTTTTGTCGGCTGGGCTCACCCACCGGTCCTCTCCTCTCATGGCTCACCCCGCGGCATCCTCCCTGTTCTCCCTTGCCTCCTCTCTTCCTCGGCCCCAGTGTCCCCCGGCTCTCTGGTCCCAGTCTCCCCGTCATCCCCACTCCATCCCTCACCCCCCTCATCCTTCAATAAACCTCCTTCTCTGCATTTGGGTCCTCTGTCAAATGTGTGGAAACTGGCTTAAATTAGTGAATGCCTAATTTGCATATCAATGTGGCGATTGTGATGTTATAGGACACAAATGTTACTGTGTTCACCTGTAGTGTCTCATCAGTATATTAGGTTGTAAGGCCATGAGATATTGCCTTTGCTAAACTTCAGCTAACTTATTACATTAGCTCAGCTCATGAGTCATGCGTTAGCAAGACATCGGCCTATATTGTCTTTTGTTTAATTAGTGGTAAACTCGAGGCACTGGTAGTTTAGTCTTTTGTTCATCACCACTCACCACAAGCCAAGAAAAACACTGCTGGGAGAGAAGCTGGATGGGCTGCTGTCTGTCTGTGTGCTGCGCTCTGGTTGCGCAGTGAGATGCGGAGCGAGCGAGAGTCTTATCTTCCGACCTAATAGCCTATTTAGATTTTTTCCCCCCCAATAAATATATTTGTTTGACAGGGAATCTGTTGAAAATAGGAATAAATATACTGTATAGGCCTATCCATTAATTTAAAAAAGCATCCCAGAAAAAAGGGCACTTTCTCTTGAAGAAGAGAAAGGGCAGTTGCTGAACCCCCTTTTGATGTCTGTGTGCACGTGCCTGGTCTGCTCTGACTTTATTTGTCAGCAGTTTTATTTAAAAGAACTCCTGTTTCTTACTTTTCACCCGCGATTCCGTTTTCACAGCAGCAGATGAGCCGCGTGTGGAGGAGGCTTGTTGTTAATTACCGAAAGAGACCACCGTGGTATTAATGACATCATCACACACACCAAGACATGTTTCAGCCTGTGTGTGTGGCTGTGACATGAGGTTACTGTCTGTGCACGCATGTCAAACACGGTGCCCTGGACTCATAGACAAATAATCGGTTATCATAACTTTTTGTCATGATTCATTTATTAATGACTCAGCATCATCTGTATTAAAGACAAAAGAATCAGTTCATCCAATGTTTATAAGCCTACTTAACATTACTGGGGCTCCACAACTACTGAAGGATTTGAACCGGTTTTCTCCCACCGGACTCCCACCGGCAAGAGAGGGGGGACTCAAAATGTTTCTAAACTTAAAAAGCACTTTAATTGCCCAGTTTGCGTTTACACTATTATTTTAAATATATATCATATTATTTGATGGTTTTTTAGGGGGGGGGCACCCCTCAGATAGGGATGTGTTTACCTTTTGCCAGTGATTTACAGTAAGCAGGGGAATTTATTTATATTTTTGCTGCTGGTCCAGAAAAGCATTGTAGTTTGAATTCCCAGGGTGGAAAGTCAAGCGGGTGACACAGGTTCAAGTTTAAACCAATGTTTATTATCAGGCAGCAAAAACGGAAAGCGATGGCCACTGGAGATGGTTAGGCAAAAATAGGGGACTTAATAATTACAACAAAAGGGGCGTCTGTGAAATGACAAAGAATACCAGATAGTAGCCTACACAAAAATCACACCTGCCTTATGAAATGGCTCACTGTCTGTCTATTACGGATTGGTCTGGCTCACTGGAGTCCAACCGGGACCAAGACCGTATCACCTGCACCTTGAAACAGCAGGAGAACGCCGGCAGGCGGCACACAGACAAATTTACATTTTTTCATTTAGCTGATGCTTTTATCCAAAGCGACTTACAATTGCTATACATGTCTTGCTCAGGGACACAAGGGTTGATGTGTCAAAGTGGGGGATTGAAACCGGTTCTGTCACACCAAAGGCAGGTGTCTTATCCATTGTGCCATCACCTGTGGGATGGCATCCTATACCGTCTGCCTGATGGTAACAGCTCAACAGCCAAATAGGGGATGTGATACATACGACGTAATGTTCAACGTGACACACACACACCAGCTGTCTCTTGATTTAAGTTCCAATGTTTCAACATTACTCAGACTGTAAAGACAGACAAGACAAGCGGTACGAAAATCTTAGAGCTGTGTTTTTTACTGCCGTTGTTGCTGGAGTCTGTGCTGCGTTGGCTGCAGTGGTCTGTGTGACTGTGGGACTAGAAGGCCCTGTGAGCGGGCGGCCTCGCACGCTACTCCTGTGGGTTGGTGCGAGTTTCCCACGCTTGCGGAGCTCCTCAACACCAAAAACATGAGGTGATACGAAAAAAAGTACCAGGTAGCAGGTCCAGGTACAACCTTTCCCTAATGGAAAACAAAAGAGGCGAGTAGAGTCGAGGCGAGTTGAGCTAGTACCATGCGGTGGAAAAGGGGCTTAAATTGGAATTGAGTGGGTGAGCAATCATTTCACACATCATGTCTATGAAGATTCTCAGTCATCCAGGTCATAGTTATCCAACGAAGGTTAAAATCAAGGGCAACTGGACTTGGTTGAAGATACTGGAAGACGTTTCGTCCCTCATCCAAAGGACTTCTTCAGTTCTGACTGACTGGCAGGGAAACTCAGCTATTTAACCTCAGTGGGGTCGTTGGCCAGGGTCATCGATACCGCTGGTTCGTTAGTGTTCCTGGTTGTTGTGACGACAGTCGTTAGGACTACCGGTGGCCAAGACTGAACGACCATCGTTGGTATCTTCACCTGAGGCCAATAGGTTATGTTTGTTGAGTTTCCTGGGAAGTGATGAAAGGACAGCATTGTAAGTGGGGGATAAGTGGTGGATAACTGGATCCAGATGAAACCTTGGTATCCTATGACGTGACTTCTTTGTTCACCTGCATCCCCACCATAGAGGTAGTAGAAACCGTTAGGAAACGGCTAACACAAGACAACACCCTGGACAACAGAACTAGCCTCAGCCCTGACCAAATCTGTAAATTACTCGACCTCTGTCTAAACACCACCTACTTCCAGTACAATGGACATTTCACATATCACTCAATGTACAATGTGCCAATGTATTTAGAGATAGTTCAGTAGAGTTTAACAGTGGAATGCATGTGTTACTTGCAACACTAACAGAGAACACAGTTCAACTTTGTGACTGTAGCTGACGCTAAATCCAGCGTAAACCCGTTTCCATGACAACACCGGAAGTCGCTCGTTCGCGACCTTTACGACGATAAAGTCGTTTCGTAATGCAATTATAATATGTGTTTACTGGTTTAATGTAATTCTGAGTAAAAGTGTGACTTAAAGCTGTGTTTACATTGTTAAATTTATGAAGAAGAGAAAGGTTTATCGCTAGTCACATGACTGTTACCCGGAAGTATTGAGAGTGGCGCCAGAGAGAAGAGAGAGTGGCGGGTGAGGACAGCGAACTTTTAAGCTCCCGTCTGTTATTCTACAGCTGGTCTACAAGGCGAACACGGTAATAATTATTAAGTTAATTATTAAGCACTGTTTAATGTTGTTTACAGGAAAATGTGAGACACATTGTATCGGTCTGTATAAGAAATAAGAGACAGAGTATATAAACGTTGTTTTGGGGTGCTTTGTGCTTGAAACGGTTTTGTTTATCCTCTAGTTTTCACGGTGTTCCATGATACTTCAGGGAAGAATAAATGTGAACGTGGACATCAGTAAGAGGCGTGGACTCTTTTTATGACCAGTGTAGCTAAAGTGAAAACGTGCCTAACTCCATCATCCACGAGGTCTTCAGTGTGCGGCTCTGCTCCATATCCTGTGGTGAACTTCAGGTCTTCAGCGTGCGGCTCTGCTCCATATCCTGTGGTGAACTTCAGGTCTTCAGTGTGCGGCTCTGCTCCATATCCTGTGGTGAACTTCAGGTCTTCAGTGTGCGGCTCTGCTTCATATCCTGTGGTGAACTTCAGGTCTTCAGTGTGCAATTCTGCTTAATTTCCTGTCGGAGACTACAGGCTTCAGTGTGCAGTTTTGCTCTTCTCCAGCAGCTACTTCATCCTACAGCATCCATTTCAGGTCAGACTGTGAATACTGAAATTGAAAATAAGTCCTCTGGCAAAAGATGGACAGTTCCACAACAACGGCGTAAAGAAACTGTTTGCTATGAAATAAAAGTCTATAGTTGCTAAGGACTGTGAGAAAGACATAGAGTAAAGGTTAACTGTTAACTAATAGTAACATCCTGTTTTCCACTTTCTATACACCTTTCTATAAGGTCAATGACCGCAAGTGCTGGTACAACTTGAGCGTCAAATTCCAAATTGACAACAGTATTAGCCATAAGATAAAGGTGTAACAAAATTAGCTTCATTGTCTATCACAGTAATTCATGTGCTTGCAAATTACCTTGTCTCTTTCTTCAAGTGTCAGCGTATGCCAGGAAGATTACAAAATGTCAGTTCGTAGTGAATTGTCGTCTCAGGATGGCGAGGTATCTAAACAGATTGGTTCCCTGTCAGATGTGCAGGGTGATTTAGACTCTAATTCAATTGCAGCAGAGAAAGAGAAAATAACAGCTCATCATGCTAAAAATGAGAAATCTAAAACAATGCTTAAGGAGCCTATTTCAGCTGCAGCGCAGTTAGATGATGAACCAAGAAAATCCTCCCGTGACAGACGTCCAACACGTAAAATGATAGAGCTGAAAGAGCAAGAATCAATCCAAAGAGAACGGAAATTCAATTCAGTGTATGAGAAATGGAAAACACAAGTTAAGAATGCTCGTACAAGACTGAAGCAGGCTTGCTCCGAGAGCGACTTGTATGACATGATGGATGTAATTGAGAAGCTTGAGTCTGAATTAAAGGAGTTATACGACAACATACGGTTAAAAACTGCACCAAGCCAAGAAATTCGAAGAAAGATTGATGCAAGTGTAGCCGTGACAGCTGATTTGTTGGGACTAATGAGAGTTCGCCTCATTGAAGGAGAAGAAGAGTTTGATGGTGAGGTGGAAAAGGCAAGGTTACGCATGCTGCTTGACAGTGAATATGCTAGGTCCATATATGGGTCCACTGTTTCCAAAGCCACCGCACTCAGCCACAGCTCCAACCGTCCTTCAGAGTCACCAAGTATTTCAGCTAAGAGAGCTGAGACAGCTGTACAGCTGGCTGCAAAGAAAGCTGAAGTCGAAAGGGAAGCTGCTATCGAAGCACAACGTCTGCAACTGAAAAGGCTAGAAAATCAAAGAGACATTGAGGTGATCGAAGCAAGGCTCAGAGTATTTACTGAGGAAGAGTCAAAAGAAAAGAGTGAGAGATGCAGTTCCCCGTGCAGTGAAGGAAATGTTCCCAGTCTACTCACTCCCCTTGCAGGATGCCTGGAACGGCAAGTTACACAGAATGAAGCATCTTTAGTCCAGACATTACAGGAGTCAATGGCCCTCACTCGACTTCCATTACCAGAACCTTCTGTATTCTCCGGTGACCCATTGAAGTTTACAGAATGGAGCACAAGCTTCAAAGCCCTTATAGAGAGACGATGTTCTAATCCTGCAGATAGGTTGTTTTACCTACAAAGGTACGTAAGTGGGGAGGCAAGGTCTGCTCTGGAAGGCAGCTTCTACAGAAAAGATGAAGAGGCATATCAGCAAGCATGGGAGAAGCTGAATGCAAGATATGGTCACTCCTTTGTGGTGCAGCG
>NW_025741980.1:0-2656 GCF_021292245.1 Micropterus dolomieu
GACACTTATAAGACCTTATAGGATGCTTATAAACAACAATAGAAGTGTTAATTAAAGCCTAATAAACTATTAATTGATTAATTATTGCTTATAAGACAATTATAGGCCTTTATTAGAGCTATAAGTTATATATACCTCATGAATGCGAGATTGGACATCACATTGTAATTTGCACTCCTAATACAGCTACCCTTTATACTTCAGTACATTTCTTATTTTCTTAGACAACTAAGATGGTTTGTGAAGGTTTTATCTTGTTCCTGTCGACTTTAAATGTGAATTAATGAGTTAATTTGAATAGAGTCTGGTGGGTTTGGCGATTTCAGGGATGTTTCATGTTAAAACAAAACGGATCTTACTCTTTAACAAAAGCTTGACCTCAGCTGGGATCCTTTCCATAATGTTGTCAGACACTAAGAATAATTATCTGAGCGTGTCAGTGGCAAAACAAGCACGTTATGGATGGAAACTGAAGGTGTGCAGCGGCATATTAATGTTACATTGTAGCTTGTTTCACGCTGCCACTGCAGCCATCTCTTGGACCAATTTCTAATGTCTAGGTTGAGAGAAAACACCCTAAGACATTATTCAAGCTGCTCTAAAAATCCAAGTGCTAATGTTAGCTTACACGACATGCCTTTTTTTATATCTGCATGCTAAAGTTAGCTTAAACTACATGCCTTATTTTATAGCTGCATGCTAACATTAGCTTAAACTACATGCCTTATTTTATATCTGCGTGCTAATGTTAGCTTAAACTACATGCCTTATTTTATACTACATGCCTTATTTTATAGCTGCATGCTAATGTTAGCTTAAACTACATGCCTTATTTTAAACTACATGCCTTATTTTATAGCTGCATGCTAAAGTTAGCTTAAACTACATGCCTTATTTTATATCTGCATGCTAATGTTAGCTTAAACTACATGCCTTATTTTATAGCTGCATGCTAACATTAGTTTAAACTACATGCCTTATTTTTAACTACAAGCCTTACTTTATAGCTGCATGCTAAAGTTAGCTTAAACTACATGCCTTATTTTATAGCAGCATGCTAAAGTTAGCTTAAACTACATGTCTTATTTTATATGTGCATGCTAACATTAGCTTAAACTACATGCCTTATTTTATAGCTGCATGCTAAAGTTAGCTTAAATGACATGCCTTATTTTATAGCTGCATGCTAAAGTTAGCTTAAACGACATGCCTTATTTTATAGCTGCATGCTAAAGTTAGCTTAAACTACATGCCTTAAACTACATGCCTTATTTTATATCTGCATGCTAAAGTTAGCTTAAACAACTCGCCTTATTTTATATCTGCATGCTAAAGTTAGCTTAAACAACTCGCCTTATTTTATAGCTACATGCTAAAGTTAGTTTAAACTACATGCCTTAGTTTATAGCTGCATGCTAAAGTTAGCTTAAACTACATGCCTTATTTTATATATGCATGCTAACATTAGCTTAAACGACATGTCTTATTTTATAGCTGCATGCTAAAGTTAGCTTAAACGACATGCCTTATTTTATAGCTGCATGCTAAAGTTAGCTTAAACTACATGCCTTAATTTATAGCTGCATGCTAACATTAGCTTAAACTACATGCCTTATTTCATAACTGCATGCTAACATTAGCTTAAACGACATGTCTTATTTTATAGCTGTATGCTAAAGTTAGCTTAAACTACTCGCCTTATTTTATAGCTGCATGCAAACGTTAACTTAAACTACATGCCTTATTTTAGAGCAGCATTCTAACGTTAAGTGTCAATGTTAATAAAAATGTATTTCATAAGCTGCCTATAAATATTAAGATTTTTTAACCCTAACCCACTACAAGTGTCTTACAAGGAAATAACAATTCTGTTCATTTATCAATAACCAGCCCTTATAAAATGTTAATAAACAGCTTAATAATGTTTATGACAGGTATATAAACATCAACAAGTTTCTAATAAGGGCCTATAAGTGTCTTATCAATAATAAATGAGTTAATTGTGCTTTAGTTAACACTTATTTGTGTTATAAACATCTTTATAAAGTGTTTTATTATTTTTAATTGCTGCTTATTAACTGTTAATTATTGCTTATTACAAGCACCTTCAAATAAAGTGTTACCGAGACATATTTATATATACTGGTGTTCTTAATTCTCTGCAATAATGCTTTTCCTTTTTTCAGATTTTCTTTTCTATATGTTAGCCAAAGTGAAAGCACTTGTGATTAACTTAAAGAAAATAGAGCTCACAGCCGGATGCTGAGTTCATCAGTCAGTTATCGTCTATTCCATAAACCAATCACAATGTGTTTTAAGACTCCATATTATTGACATGGTGTCATGGTTTTGGGTTTTGATGTTGTTATTTTCTATTTTATGTTGTATCTCCTGTGTCTTGTCTTACTTTATTTCCTGCCCTCGTGTTTTCCCGCCCGTTTGATTGGCTGCCCTGTCCTAATTAGTTTCACCTGTGTCTACTTAATCTCCCCTCACTTGTGTGTTTAGTCTGTGCGCCTGCCTTGTCTTTGTCTATATGTCAAGCTTTCTAGCCATTTCCCAGTGTTTTCCTGTGTTTTGGATTTTTGGCCTGATGTATTAGACCGTTTAGATTTGGTTTATTGCTGCTTCCTTTGGATGTGTTTGCTATGTGTCT
>NW_025741981.1:0-5860 GCF_021292245.1 Micropterus dolomieu
CCACTGCCACTATCTCGCCAGTCCATATAGAGACCCTGGTGGGAAGAGGATAGGGTGCTGCTGGCAGTGCGCGCACAACTACCACTAACTCCTCCCTTCTCGTCCGATGCAAGGCTGA
This sequence comes from Micropterus dolomieu, assembly GCF_021292245.1. Classification (NCBI taxonomy): domain Eukaryota; kingdom Metazoa; phylum Chordata; class Actinopteri; order Centrarchiformes; family Centrarchidae; genus Micropterus; species Micropterus dolomieu. The sequence continues at coordinate 119 of NW_025741981.1, forward strand.
AGCTAGAGTAGGAACTGGAGGCAGGGAGGCTACCGGCGCCAAACTCATCGTGGTGGTGGAAGGAGGATGGAGGCTCATGATGGGAGAAACTTGCAGAGTGGTAGGCATCTTCATCGGGGTTGCTGTCAGTGGAGTTCTGGGCATGAAGCTGGAGCAGGCTGGTGCCGTGGAGGTCGACGCTCTGCCTGCGCTCTGTATCTTGCCATCGTTCAGGGCAATAGAGGGCCGTATCGCTGCAGTACAGGTCGGAGGTCTTATACGCAATGCGGCGGTTCAGGTGATCAGTGCTTCCTGTTCCTGTAAGAAAGTCTACATCCTGTGGCTGGGGACTGGGGGAGCGTGTTACAGGGCAACTGTTTCCTGGTTCTGGCTTTTCCAGGACCTTGCCAATTATGGCTGTGGGCACGGCGTCGGAGTAATTGGAGTGGCACATTGCCATGGTGGCTCCGCTACCCCGATTATGTTTCTCCATGTGGGAACTGATACGTTCCTGGAAATCCAGCGGCAGCTAAGACGAAGGAAGACAGACATGCAAAAAGACAAAATTAAAGGAAACTTCTACGCAGATGATTTTTGTCATCACTGTGACAGATCTCTCGAAAAAATTAAGAATTCCTCAACAGCATTTTTTAAACTATTTATATTATCAACTTGAATCTCTTCCTCAAACATATGTTTTGCTTTCTGTGTCTGCACTGAAGGTATTTTTAGAGCCATTCCTAAAGGATTTAAATCTATAGTTCTGGCTTAAAAAGTAATTCATTCTCACAAACTCTCACAGTGCAGACCAGTGTGTGTATTTCAGGGGAATTGCTCTATTTGCCCCCTCTAATGAACTTGTCAGAAAATTGCTGACCACAAGCTTTATTTATTTATTTATTTGTTTGTTTGTTTTCCCTTTCTCCCAACACAATCCTGCTTTATATTCTACAAATGTTTCTGTTTACTTATCTCAACTTTGTCATTCCATAAAAAGTGAAGTAATAGAATATATTTTTGGACATACACATATATATATTTCGTCTTTCCAAAAAAAAACCTAAATATCCTTTTCGCTCCATTTGTTTGTCCGTCTCTCTTTTTCTTCCTCTCTTGTTCTTACTGTCACACTCACAGACACATAATCTGTGTGATTGGCTCACGTTTGAGAAAACTGTTCCTGTCAATTACAGACTGGTTCTTTGTGCCTGTTAAAGCTGGTTAGGGTCAGTTCCTGCCGGTTCTCTCCTTTCTCCTCATCTTTCTCCTCTTGCTCCATGGCCTTCTCCACCAAAAAGCCCTCATTCCCTCTCTTTTCACTCTTTTTCTCAGTGTGTCTTTATTCTGTCTACCATCAAACAGATATCAGTTCCACAGGGAATGGCTTAGATTCAAATTAAACCACTGCTCTGGGTCTCCAGCTGGGAATAGAAAAAAAGATAAATCACTGACTTGGCTTTGTTAAGAAATAGAAGCTCGCCTTGGCATAAAATAACCTGCATCTATTAAGTCAGGATATTTTTAGCAGCAGCTGTCTCTCCTAGAGGGAATAAAGATGGAAAGTAGGTGAGGCTGTGAGGTGGGTGTGGGTGGGAGCACATGATAATATACAGTGTGTGTGCTCCAAGTAAGCTAGCTCAGCATTAGCTGCTATCTGAGGCATATCTTAATTAAGAGTCGCACAGTGTTGCAGTGTTAATCCACGTGACAGGATATGTCTACAGGTCTTGCTCCATTTATTGAGATAAGTGTTTTAATGGTGTATGATGGAACTGGCACTTATTATTTTAGTCACAATTCACAGCCACTCTGTAAAAGCCATTTCCTCAAAACATTTGGAAGTGATTTCACATTGAGACTAACTTCCAAAAAAAGAAGAAAAAACACATTCTTTCCCCAGCAAAAGAAATGTTTAATTCATTAGAGATAGAATTCACCATGTTTCTCTCAATTGACCATTTCCTGACCCTCTCCCCCCTTAGTTACTGCGACTGTTACCTGTTAAAGAGGTGGTATTATGCTCATTTTCAGGTTAAAAATCCTGTTTTGGGGTTGTACCAGAACAGGTTTACATGGTTTAATTTTCAAAAAACACCATAGTTTTTGTCTGCACATTGCTGCAGCTCCTCCTTTCACCCTGTGTTGAACACTTCGCTTTAGCTACGGAGTGATACATCTTTTCTCTAAATGATCTTTGTTGGGAGTAGCACATGCGCAGTTCCTAGTTAAGGACTACTAGCCAATCAGAAGCAGAGAAGGCCAGGTCAGTGAGAAGCCGGCTTCGGTTCAGTTGTACATGTTGCTGACCAGACTGGCAACATGGACTGGAGCAAGAGTTTCGGAGTGGTGAGTTATTAAGCTGTAACAAAAGTATCTTTCATCCATAAAGTTTTACCTGAGCTCTGTCTCTACATCACAGTAATTGCTACATCACATTGACTGCCTGGAGCGTAGCTAATGTTTGGAAGGGAGAGGAGAGGTGTGTGCTGCAGCTCAGTGTTTTTCCACCGGTGTTTTTGAGGCCATGTGGGAGTAGCCTTGGCAAGTGTTATGACGGGCATTTAGCTTTCATCCCTGTGACATCACAGGGATGAAAGGGAAACAGCTGGACTACAAATGAGCTGTTTTCAAGCAGTTCAGAGCAGAGTTTTCTGTGGGAGATGGGAACTCCCTTTGGCCTGGATGGGCTTTTTCACTTTGCAAACCTATTACATGCACAAAAAAGGTATATAACTCAATAAAGAAGAGGGAAAAAGCCAAAAAGCATAATACCGCCTCTTTAACACTTTGCGTTTTCACCATTCAGGATGCAATCATAACAGTGGCAGATTGACCACCCACAAAAATGGGTCCTCAATTTCACACAGGAGTAAACAGCAGCTCTCATTTCTAGCTTGTGGATTTTGTCAGTTAAAAAGAAACTATTTCAAATTTTAACAGGCGTTGCTAGCTAGCATAAGCTAATGCTGACGCTAAAACCTTTTAATGTTTCCAGGTGACTTGTTTTACAACCAGAATTGAGGATTCTGTAGTTGATAGTTCTATTTTCCGTTTCCGGTGCTTGTGTGTTGGTAGCGTGTTGTGCTGCTCTCGCTAAATTCCAGTTACATTTGTTAGATTACAGCAGCCAACTGTCCGCTAAACACTTATTCTTACAGTAATTTTGCCTAAGCACTCACAGTTCTTTCCATCTTTTGGTGACTGCTGTTCAATCTCATAGTTGTTCAAAAGTTGTAGCTAACGCTACAGTACTTTAGCTTAGCTGTTAGCGACTTTAGCTCAGCAGCTAGCGATGGCTTCTCCTGCTCGGTGTGTCAGATGTTCAGTTACTCCTCTGCCTCCTTTAGCGGTAATGGTACATGTAATAAGTGTAGTTTATTTTTAGACATGGAGGCGAGGCTCAGTGATTTAGAAGTCTGGCTCCGCACCTTGGAAGATCTGAGTTAGCCTGTGGTAGCTGTCCCCCGGCATCTCCTGTGTAGCCAGGAAGGGGTGGCTGGGTGACTGTCCGAAGGAGTAATAGTCGTAAGCATTCAAAGCCCACGGGGCACCATCAACCTGTTCACGTTCCTAACAGATTTTCCCCACTCAGCGACACACCTGCTGAGAAACCAACTCTGATCATTGGCAGATCCATTTTGAGAAACGTGAAGTTAGCGAAGCCAACGGCCATAATTAAGTGCATCCCTGGGGCCAGAGCGGGCGACATTGGGTCTTACTTGAAACTGCTGGCTAAGGATAAACGTAAATACAGTAAGATTGTTATTCACGTCGGCGGTAATGACTCCCGGTTACGCCAATCGGAGGTCACTAAGATTAATGTTGAGTCGGTGTGTACATATGCAAAAACAATGTCGGACACCGTAGTTTTCTCTGGACCCCTGCCAAATCAGCCGCTGGTTGTCGAGGTGGTGTCCAGCAAACGATGTGGGCTTTGTAGATCATTGGCAGACTTTCTGGGGAAGACCTGCTCTGATTCGGAGAGACGGCATCCATCCCACTGGGGAAGGAGCAGCTCTCATTTCTAGAAATCTGGCCAACTTTATTAGCGGACCAAATCCATGACAACCCAGAGTTGAGACCAGGAGGCAGAGTCGCAGTCTAACACACTTCTCTGCCCTTCTATTTCAGCAGTTACCCACCCAAAACGCTACGCAGAGTCGCAGTCTAACACACTTCTCTGCTCCTCCATTACAGGAGTTACTTAGTGAAAATCCTATAGTGACGGTGTCTGCCCCCCGACCATCGAAATTATTTAAATCAAAGGTAAACAGAAGAGGAGCTGTGCATAAAAACCTCATAAAAATTAAAACCACAAGTGCAATAGTGCAAACTAATAGGAAAATTAAATGTGGACTCTTAAACATGAGATCTCTCTCTTCTAAAGGTGTACTAGTAAATGAACTAATATCAGATAATGATATTGATTTATTTCGTCTTACTGAAACCTGGTTGGGTGATGGAGAATATGTTAGCCTAAATGAATCCACGGACAAAGTTATTATTGTAGGGGATTTTAATATTCATGTGGATGTTGAGAATGACAGCTTCAGTACTTTTAAACACACCCTCGACCTTGTTTTGGTTTACGGTATTGAAATTGAACATTTAATAGTTTTCCCACAGAATCCCTCTTTATCTGACCACTGTTTGATAACTTTTGAGTTTGTATTGCTGAACTACACGCCATTGGGCAAAGATTTTTGTACAAGACGTCTGTCTGATAGTGCTGTAGCTAAATTTAAGGATGCGATTCCATCAGCTCTAAATTCATTATCAAGTCACAAAGTAACGGAGGACTCCTATGCTAATTTCAGTCCCTCCCAAATCGATCATCTTGTTGATAGTGCTGCAGGTTCGCTGCAAATGACACCTCAACTCTGTAGCCCCTCTAAAAAAGAAAATAATAAAACAAAGACGGTTAGCTCCATGGTATAATACTGAAACTTGCAAATTAAAGCAAATATCGCGGAAACTGGAGGAATTGGCGTTCCACCAAAGTGGAAAATTCTTGTTTAATTTGGCAAGATAGTCTTAAAACTTATAGGAAGGCCCTCCGTAATGCCAGAGCAGCGTACTACTCGTCATTAATAGAGGAAAATAGGAACAACCCCAGGTTTCTTTTCAGCACTGTAGCCAGGCTGACAGAGAGTCACAGCTCTATTGAGCCAAGTATTCCCGTAGCTCTCAGTAGTTACGACTTCATGAGCGTCTTTAATGATAAAATTCTAACTATTAGAAACAAAATTCACCAAGACCTGCCCTTAACTGGCACCGACTTATCTCTAAACTCAGGAACCTTAGAAACAGCTGTAGAACCAGATATATGTTTAGACTGTTTTGCTTCCCTCAATCTTTACCAACTAACTTCAGTAATTTCTTCATCTAAACCATCAACCTGCCTCTTGGACCCCATCCCGACTAGGCTGCTTAAAGAAGTTTTACCCTTAGTTAGCACTTCTGTACTAGATATGATCAATCTATCTCTATCAACAGGCTATGTACCACAGTACTTTAAAGTAGCTGTAATTAAACCTCTTCTGAAAAAGCCCAAACTTGATCCGGATGTTTTAGCCAACTATAGACCTATATCTAATCTTCCATTTCTCTCTAAGATCACGGAGAAAGCAGTTGCTAAACAGCTGTGTGACGTTCTACAGAGCAATAGTTTATTTGAGGATTTTCAGTCAGGATTTAGAGTTCATCATAGCACAGAGACAGCACTGGTGAAAATTACTAATGACCTCCTTATTGCATCAGACA
>NW_025741982.1:0-9900 GCF_021292245.1 Micropterus dolomieu
GCAAAAAACTGCCTGCACGGCCGAACACGGCGCTTTTACGCGAACGTGCACCAACACCGAGTTAACGCAAACTCAACTAACCAACATCTTATCCACCTTCGTAGTACCGTTTAACTCCAGTGTAGGCAGTCTGAGTTTGCCTGATGACCCCGAGTTAACTCTGAGTAGGTTGAACTCCTTTCGTAGTCCAGGCCACAGGTCTCTGTAACGATGAGGGCACAACAGTCTCTGGTTTCTGTTATCTGGTCAGTATGAGTCCCATTTTGTCCGGACTATTAGTCAGTTAACAAACCAATTTATCCAAAATAAATATCAAAAACATGTCTAATCAATAAATCTATATTTTATTTAATCATCCTGATGAAGCACATTAGAATAATGACAATAGCAGCAAATCTTAAATGAATCAAATTTCCACGTCACTGATGTGTTGTGATAATAACAATAACAGACATTAATTAGGCTACTTTACTTAAAGCTTTTAAATGTTTCTGATTTTATTTCAGTATTGAGTAATGCAGTATGATCATCAGATGTATTTCTGCATCAGTGTGGAGCAAAGAAAACAACTCAAACGACTCTCAGACTGTGCTGCTGTTGGCTGTAATGTTACTGTCAGCTGTTTTCTCGCTCAGACGTGGCCGTTAAATAAACAGAAAATATGAAACGGCCGAATGTTAGATGACATGCGGCGTAGCGTTACGTTACCATGACAGCAGGGGGGCACTGCCAAGCAAAAGTACTTCTTAAACGACACATCGATGAGTCATTGAAATAATCTATAGAAGCTTTGAATACTAAAATCATCATTAGCTGCAGCCCTTCACCGAATGCAACAACGCTTCAACGCACTTAATGCGAGTCGACGTATTAATGTAATCGATTACGTCGACGAATCGCCCCTAGTGAGGACACAAAAAGTGATCAACATCATCTCAAGCACACTTATCTTCTAAAACCATTGTCAAACTAAGGCTATGTACTGGGTTAGGGATGGCATGAGCAAGCATCCAGGAACTGCTACTACTACTAACGTTAATTAAGTTAATTAGTTCTATATGCAATTTAATATACCAACAATCGCCTGCTGTTACAGTTAATGATGATGTATATTCTACTTTCACTCACCAGGCATCAGCCTCATCTGACTCATTTTCTATAACTTCAACATTTGTGTCATCTGCTGCAGCTACAGGGTCACCTGGAGCAGCAGGAGCTTCAGGGGCAGGCTACACACTTTCAGTGTGTAGTTTGAGTTTGCTCTCGTTTCATATCCCTTTTGGTGACATTAGCCAATTTCACATAGACTACACCACTGCTGCTGGAGATGTTTAAGGTTATTTTTAACTCCTCACAACTAACTTCTTGCATTGGTTGCACCGCTACAAAATGTAGGTGCAACCAAATTTTTCACTGCACCTTTGGTGCCACGACAGCATATTCTAAATATTATATAATATTATATATATATTCTGTATTCTATTCTGTCAAACTAAAAGCCTTTTCAGAGTCGTGTAATTCTGAAGCAGCGGCGGGAAAAAGCAGCGGAAACCCTGTACGTAGATGTAAACTGCAAGAAACCCGTAAAAGTAGTATAAAGGTAAAGTGACATAGTGACGAGCTCAATGGTCTGAGAGATAAAGCTGTTCTCGAGCCTGGTGGTGTGGGGCCAGATGCTGCAGTACTGCTATATTTATTTATTTTTTTTCATAGCTTTACAAAAAAGTCATTGAAAGTGTTCTAATCGGCTGACGGAAGTGACCAGTATAGTCAGTTTGTTGTGTAGAGAAGGAAAAAGGCACATTTTCTCACTTTTGACTTCAATAAGTTTTTTTATGTATATGAGTTTGATAACCCTTTGTTCATTGAACTTTCACTTGATTGGCCCCAGGTATAGAATAGAAATGAACATACAACATAAAAACATATAAAGACCAATTCTAAACTCTGTATGATATGCTTGCAGTTTTCGTTTGAATTCCAAATAAGTGCAGCATTTCTCCACACGTTTAAGAAAGTAGTGGTGTCAGTAGTTTAAATGTTACCAGGAAGTTAGTTTTCTAAGACATAGGGATATTCACTAGTCTCACGATTGGATTCGATATCTTGATGCATCACCTATGCAACATTACGTAGCATAATTACATTATTACAGCGTTATCACTGACCTCTGCTGCTATTTTTATCTCGCACTTTACAACGTTCCAGCCAAACCACGTCACTCCACCTTTCTGTTCCTTTTTGTCTCGTATAGTGTAATTACATGTTTGTTTCTTGTAAGTTGATTATTGTGATCTTGTATTGAGCATCATGGGCGTTGAGAAACGGCATTTCGTTCATTTGTGTGTTTGATTTGTGGATGAATGACAACAAACCTGAACTAGCAGCCAAAAAGCATCCTGCTCAGCTTCCAGACCGCAGCCTTCAGTAGTTGGAAAGCAGACAGACTTTAATTAACGGACACACTGTGACCTGCACTGTACATTTACTGTCAAACTGAAACGTAGCGCTTAAGTTTTCCTCTGCTCCGCTCGCTTCACGTCACCTACTGCCACCTGTCCTTTGAGAATGAGGAGAGGACGCTAGCTAAGGGCTACCGTGCTGCGCAGATGGTCCGGAGCTTCCACATTTCTGAGTTCCGAGCTTATTTGGTTCTGTCAACATTATGTTATCAATTAACTTCTAGATAATTGATTATTGACATTTGTCAATCGATTCAGAATAGCCCAAGTCCGCATCATGATGCATCTAAAAATCAATTATTTTCCACACCCTTACTAAGACGTGTGTATTTAATTATTCTCCACAGGCGTCCAGCTGCTGCTGGTGAGTGAAGACGTGGTTCCCCCTGAGCAGCAGGACTCGAGCCCCAGTCTGGACCAGGAGGACCCACCAGAGCCCCCACACATTAAGGAGGAACAGGAAGAACTCTTCACCACTCAGGAGGGAGAGCAGCTTCGAGGGCTGGAGGAGGCTGATATCACCAAGTTCACATTCACTCCTGTTCCTGTGAAGAAGACGATGAAGAGAAACCTCAGTCCTCACAGCTTCATCAAAGACTCACTGAACAGATGGAAACAGAAGCTGATGGAGAGGACTGTTGAGGACCAGAACCAGCCAGGAACTCCGATCTAGATAGACATTTACAACCAGCTGCTGGGGACAAGACTTCAGACTCTTCTGAACCTGAGACTGGTGTCAGTTATGATAGGGAGGAGACCAGGGAACCTCAGTCAGGTTTAAACCCTCTGCAAAACAAAGAAGTACCTGGAAGTGATGTGGAATATAATAATGGAAAAACATCAAGTTGCTCCTCTGAATGTGCTGCAAGCTTTGGTCACAAGGGACTCCAAACAGGAGAGAAACAGTTTAGATGTCCAGTTTGTGACAAAAGATATTTTTGTAAGGAGTCCTTAATGTCTCATATGAGACTTCATTCAGAAGGAAAACCTTACAGCTGCTCAGATTGTAAAAAAACTTTTAATCACAGACTAGATCTTGTGAAGCACATGAGAACCCACACAGGAGAGAAACCCTTCAGTTGTTCTGTCTGTGGTAGAGGATTTGCACAAAGCTCAGGTTTGATCACACATTTTAGAGTTCATACAGGAGAAAAACCTTTCACATGCTCAGTTTGTAAAGCAAATTTCAGGAGTAGAGGCAATTTGACCGAACACATGAGAGTACATACTGGGGAGAAACCCTATAGTTGTTCAATTTGCGGAAAAGGATTTGGACATAAGAAAAATCTTAAGCAACATTTGAGTGTTCACACAGGGGAGAAACAATTCAGTTGTTCAGTTTGTGATAATAAATTTACATGGAAATCCCAACTGAGTAAACACATGAAAATCCACACAGTTGAGGAAACGGTGGAAGAAGAAGTACTTCATCACTGCTCTTTGCCTCTGCTGTGATGTCCGTAAAAAACGCTGAGCCCGGTTACGTTGCCGCTCACTGCTCCTGCAGTGCTTTAGAATGTTTTTTCCTCTCGTGATGTTGTAGTTTTTCTTCCACTAATCCAAATATAATTCACTATTTTATGACTACAAAGACCAACTTGCAGCTGTCGTGTTATTGCCGCCAGTCTCTTTCGGGTTGTACCACAGATATAAAACAGATTTATTCTTCAGCTGTGCGAAAGTGCAACCTTATCAACTCTTGCTTGAAAGAAACAGAACTTGGTTAAAAACAGTTGATAGCAACGTATTTGAAGCCTACTGCCGCTACTTAATGAATGAGCGCAGCTACTAAAATTTCACATGATCATTGATGACCCCAAACAAAAATACTATCTTAATTTTTTACATTATACCGCCCTGTGAAAGCATGTTTTAATCCCTACTTAAATCAACTTCTCCCTGCACTCATTCACACACACCTTTACCTCTGGTCTATAACTGCAACACACGGGCTTTCCCCGCCTCTCTCTGTCTGCCTGTCTGCTCCCCTGAGTTTCTCCATCAGCAGTAGGGTATGTTTTATAAACTCGCCAAAAAGACACAGAACTTGTTTTTTGTTTTTGTTCTGGACTTTTAATTACTTGTTGATGTCCAATGCCAGTTTTGTAGACGTCACTCAAACCTAATTTGAATACATTTATTTACTCAGTTATTTTGTTTCTTCTTTTTTTTTATGTCGTGATAGGTCTTAAATTTCATTGATAGTGTCTCAAATTTGACTAGATGAAACCTGCAGAAACTAAAGACTCATTTGTGTTTATATAATTATGCATGGGGTAATTGCATTACTTATATAAAATATTACATTTTTAATGATAATGAAGGCAAACATGAACAGTGTTATGATTCTGAGGTCATTAACAGTGTTTTCCTGCCATTATAAAGCGTTGACGCCCGATAACAATTAATATTACATCTTAAATGACAATGCACACTTGGATGGTTTTCATGTTTACATAAGCTATTGGCTGTTATTTTATTTTTATGCAAACAAAATGTACAAAACATTGTATTTGTGGTTTTCAACATAAAACTTTTATAAATGGTGTGTGTATCAGTACATTTTAATCTTTATCAACAGAAGGCGCTTTTGCCAGGTATTGCCAAGTAGTGTTTTACACATAAGAGGAATTTGCTTTGGTGATAAGGTGCTACATGTAGACAAACATACAGTTGACATAAATAAATGTATAAATAAGGAATGGTAAATGCACGTTATATAAGAATAGAGAAAAATAATAAAAGACTGTTAGAGAAAGATATCTACATGTGCATTATTCAGGGTTTGTGTTGCAATGGTGATTATATGGCAGGCCAGAACACAGTCAAATTATTTCAAATCCTTGTATACTCATGTGCATGTTTAGCTCAGTAGGTACTGTGCGGGTCTCCTGTTAAGATGATTGGAAGATCAATTCCAATTAACTGCGTATATATTATTTTATCTTATTACTTGATTATGAGGACACGTTTGCACATGCTCACAGTAAGGCACGTGCTGCAGTGTGTGTGTGTGCCCGGCGTTTCAGCGCATTCACAAACCTATGGGCGCTTATTTTCATTTCCCTAATAAGACGTCAGCTCCCCTAAAAGCATGATTTGTGATATTTTGAGTGGTCTCTAAAATATTGAAAGCATGCTGTATTGACATTAATCTTATCATGGATCATGCAGAGCGTCAGACTTCATCCTGCCAGAGGAAACGATCACTGACCACGGTCGGTCGCTCTGCGATCTCCTGTCCCTGGTCCACCTCACCTCCTCTACCCTGGTGGATAGAAGTTCAGAGGCTACAGACACAGGAGGGTTGGTTAGCCTGTCGACAGCAGCAAACAGGACACGTGCATTATTAGTGTTCTTGGTGATGATGTCAGAGAAGAAGAACCGCCTTGCATTTCTCAGTTCTAAATTATAAATGCCTCTCTTTATAGATGTCATAATGAACCTGGAGATTTGTTTTCCACCATCTGCGTTCAGCTTTTCGACACTCTCTTTTCTGAGTTCTAACCAGTGTAGCATTTCTCCATGGAGATCTTTTCTTACCAGAGACTACCTTCACCTTGGTTGCTGCAATGGAATCAATAACATTTGTAATTTTAGAACTGAAATTATCTACAAGCTCATTGACTGAGATTATGAAAAACAACAATATGTTACCATAATTATGCAGATGACACACAGATTTACATAACCATTTCACCAGGGGACTATGATCCCATACAGGCGCTGAGTAACTGTATTGAGCATCTTGGTGTGGTCATGGACTCAGACCTGAATTTAAGGAGCCACATTAAGACAATTACAAAGTCTATCACCTGAAGAATATATCAAGGATTAAAGGACTTATGTCTCAGCAGGACCTGGAAAAACTTATCCATGCATTTATCTTCAGTCGACCTGACTACTGTAACAGTGTCCTTACAGGGCTCCCTAAGAAATCCATCAGACAGCTGCAGCTGATTCAGAACGCTGCTGCTCGAGTCCTCACTAAGACCAAAAAGGTGGATCACATCACTCCAGTTCTGAGGTCTTTACATTGGCTTCCTGTATGTCAAAGAATTGACTTCAAAATCCTGCTGTTAGTTTATAAAGCACTAAATGGTTTAGGGCAAAAATACATTTCTGATCTTCTGCTTCGTTACGAACCATCCAGACCTCTCGGGTCGTCTGGGATCAGGTCTGCTTTCTGTCCCCAGAGTCAAAACTAAACAAGGAGAAGCAGCGTTCAGTTATTATGCTCCGTATATCTGGAACAAACTCCCAGATAACTGCAGGTCTTACACTGCACTGTAACTTTTACTGTCCTGTTTTCTTTGTCTTTAGCTTTTTATCATTGCTTATATCCATTTAACTCTTTTAACCCTGATTGCAACACTATAAGTTTTATTATATTTTATGTTGCTTTTAAACTTTTTAATATTTCCCTGTTGCTTTTATGTTTTATGTAAAGCACTTTGAATTACCTTGTTGTTAAAATGTGCTATACAAATAAACGTGCCTTGCCTTGCCCAACAGAGAGAGAGCCCTTCACCAAAATGTCTAATAATTCCACTAATGACGTGAGAAAAGTGGGAAATAAATTAGCTGGAGTTGTTCCCCTGATGTTCATGACTCTTCTCTCGTGAAAGAGTTCCGGGAATCACAGCCGAAAACTGAGTTAACACACAAAACAAAACAAAGCGCACTGAACACCGCACAGCTATACTTTGATGAGCCATCTTAGATGATGATTCAAAGATTGCGAAAAAATTTATGGACATATTGTGTTGATTTTTGATATTTGACTATTTTATTTCACAGATGGATGGATGTATAGCCTATATAAAGGACATTTGTAGGTGACTTATCTTAATAACAGATGTGAAATATTCCATTTGTGCCTGAGCTGAGAAAGACAACAAACACACTCACAGTAACATTCTGCTTTTATTGGAACAAGAGCCAGAATTCAAAGCAACACATAACAGAAGGTCCAAGTCAACGGCATTTCCACCATTTAATGATCAGAGCTTCCATCTTTAAAGAGGTGATATTATGCTTTTTAGGCTTTTCCCCTCTCCTTTATTGAGTTATAAAGCCTAGGTCCAGCCCAAAGGAAGTTCCCATCTATGGCGTTTATTTTTAGTCATAAGTTGTGAGTGTGCCCTCCTTGCTTTCCGCCCCCAAATTGTCAAATGTCATGTAGACTCGAGCAAGCAGAAATCCACTGGGCGAGCAAAACACCACTCCGCGCGAGCAGAAGCACACTGTGCAAGCAGAGTTATCCTTTGAGAGCAAACCGGGCGCTCGCTCGCAGAAACCTATACAACGGTTGTTGAATTTGTGCGCAAGTACTGTATTGTGCGCACGGGAAGGTTAATTTTTGCACGTGTGGAATAACATAATTTGAGTATGTTTTACACGCTCACAACTTATGACTAAATATAAACGCCACACCCATCTCCCACAGAGAGCTCTGCTCTGAACCGCTTGAAAACAGCTCATTTGTAATCCAGCCCTTGACTTCCTTGACTTATGACATCACAATGAAAATGCGTCATAAAGCTTGGCAAGCGGCTAGCGGGGTCAGGCACGCCATCAAACCAAGCTAGTTTGAGCGGAGGCCCTTTGGCACAACTCGGCTTTGTTTGGTTTTCCATTGTAGAAATGTTGTACCTGTACCTGCTTCCAGGTACTATTTTTTCGTATCACCTCACCTCCGTCGAGGGTCCAAGCGAGCTGAGGGATACCAAAATGTAACGGGAAAACACGACAGACATTGGTCAGAGAGAATATTTACTATTCACTGCATCATCATTGTGTGCGCCAGACAGAGGCCAGCAACAGAAAGTTTTATATTTTACAGTTTTCGTATGGAATTTCATCACTAAATCCACTTCTGAGAAGCTTTGAGGTGAGAAATCAGCTGTGTAGATTTCCAATATTGACAGTTTTACGAGAAGTGATGGCGGAACAAAAATGTGCCTGAATATTTTCGGAGTTGAGGAGCTCTGCAAGTGGCAGCGGGGGAAGCCTGCTGCGACCCGCGGGAGGAGCATGTGAGGCCGGCCAGCTGCCCGCTCACAGAGCCCTCTGCTCCCGCCGTCACACAGACCGCTGCAGCAACAACGGCAGAGGAAAACACAGCTGGAAGGTTTTCATACCGCTTATCTGTCTTTACATTCTGAGGAACGTTGAAACGTTTTAACTTAAAAAAGAGAAAGCTGTGTGGATTGCTGGGTTGTGTGTCACACTGCATATTACGTCGCAGCAGTTGTGTTTGGCGTCGCTATGACGACAAGCTACGTACTATCTCTGGTTACTGTCTGTAATGGAAAACAAAGCAGGGCTGAGTAGAGTCGAGTCTATCGATTTGCGCTATGGTAGCATTTTTCGGCAAGGGAGCATAGATCGTCAGAACACCGGCAACAGTTAAACGTTCAGTCATAAAAGACGATGCAACTCCGACTCTGTTTGCTTTATTGGTTGTGAATTATATTTAAAATAAACACGGCAATGTGACTTCACAGACTGTTTAAGTGCTAAAGTTAAAGTTACAGCTATAATAATAATGTTACACCCGATGTGAAAGCTAACGTTCAAAATGTTTGGCCAATTTTTATGTAAAATTGAGTTGAAATCTGGTGATTTTTGTAGTGGTTTATGGTAAGATGTGGAACAATGATGTTGTGTGGTTGTGGACTTGTGAGTAACTTCTACCACCTGCTAGGTTACATTCGCAGTCTGAAGCAACTTTGATTTGGATCACACTACCTTGTTTCTTACGACCTGCGCTTCTCTGCTTCTGATTGGCTAGTAGTCCTTACCTGGGAAATGCGTATGTGCAACTCCTAACAAAGATTTTGTACAAGTAAGATGCATCACTCTGTAGCTCAAGAGCGGAGCGTCCAACGGTCCGTGTATCTTTTGGTCATTTGATTTTCCTTTTAGAAACAGGTATTAAAAAACAAAAAACAAGTGGCTATTTGATTTTTGTTTTAACATACAAACATTAAAATTAAAATACAAAGTATTTCTCTTTTTCAGTGTCAAAAATGAATGAGTGATATTTTAAAAAATAATTTGAGTTTCATTTTCTATTTCAGGTAACAAAAAATAAAATTACTTTAAAAGAGAAAACGAAAAAAGGCTCGTTTGTTCATATTCCGAGACCGGATGTGGTCATTTACGTGACAAGAGCGCCAATGAGGACGGAGCTGTGTCGAAAAAAGCACGTGCTGCCTGTGTAATTGAGCGTGATCAGAGTGCGTGACGCATGGACATGGAACAATACGTTGTTTTCCGAAACAATAAAAGAGTCTGTCTCAGGGAAGAAGACATGACTGCAGAAAAACTAAGTTGCATTTTCCAGGTAAAAAATATATTAAGATATAAGTTAGCTAGCTATGAGCTATAGCTACTACGTTAGCTAGCTAACTTGTTGATAGATAAGTTTACG
>NW_025741983.1:0-5705 GCF_021292245.1 Micropterus dolomieu
CAACAAAGCAGAACATGAGCTGCACAGACAGCAGCAGCAGTTTGAATAACTTTATTGACAGAAGCAGATGAGAGCAGCAGCTAACAGGGGACAGAAACACAGGAAGCTGTTGGAGATGATCAGAGTCTTGATGCTGCTGGGATTGTTTTGTCCATGTGCTGCTTCACAGTAATGTCTCCTGTCAGTGTTGAGCTGCTGGACTTTTACATTTCTGGATCTAAAGCTGAACTTTGAAGAGAAGAAGCTTTCAAATGTTTTCATCTCTGTTCTGTAAATGAATCTCAGCTCCACATGTTCAACATCAGTCCAGAACACCGAGACACACAAACATCTGATCTGGATCTGATCCCAAACTGCTCTTCCTGCTTCATCAATATTTGGCCTTTTCTTCTGCCGACTCTGAGCCCACTTTTCTTTCCAAACGGCTTCAACATGATGTGAAGAGAACTGATCATCAATCTTTCATTGATCCAAACTATTAAAGCTGCATTAGTTTGTTCTACGTTAGTGTTTCTCAATGGGGGTGTTCCCGTCCCCCAGGGGTGTTACGAGGGCGATGGGGGGTGCTGGAAGCAATATTTTTGAAAGGGGGGCGCTGAGCTGCTTTTGGGGGGCATTTGTTGGTTGGAAATTCTAAGGCGAGATTAAACTTTAAACTACTTGCAAAAAACTGTGGTCTGCAAAATTAAAACCTGCCAGTTTAGTCCACTGCGACTGGGCAAGACCGGTCAGCTATTTGTGGTGCAGCTCCGTGCTGCCTTCATGGGAACGGGAAGTCAGAGTATCATCTCAAAAATTTTACCCAGATGGCGTTTACTGTGTAAACTCTGGAAAACTGACACTCTCTTTATTGGTGGAAAAGTGTTTATTTCTCTGAGGAATACACCGTGAACGTCTTGTTGTCGCAGTGGTTACACATTTACAAGAGGGACATACCTCTGTCAGACTTACCCTGAAAGCAACTTGGCTGTGACACCAGTGAGTGACCTTGACCCAACTCACGCTGTGAGCCGCCAACAGTTTGTGCCAAAGCGGACATGTACAGGAGTTTCAGTAGGTTTTAAAATGTAATGTTAAAAACTGAAGCCCTGACTTGGTCTGTTGGGGACTGTTAGTGGCACTTTATCAGAAGTCAACATGTTTTAACATTTGCTGAGGCATTTCTGCCTGATCGCAGGTGTCGGTTAGTTTTGTTTTCCCCCGGCATGAGCACTTCATCTTCATATCCAGTTCTGTGTCTGTCAGATGGTGGAGTGGATACTTCCAGCGAACCAGTAACGTAATGCAGTATAGGGCATGTAGTGAAATATTATGAATTATTTTTAAATAGGCTAATGACGTTAGTCTCCTAATATCACAACATTTTATCCTTTATATGTCAGAGAACACAGATAAGTGGGAGAGATTCTGAATGTGCATAAAGTTTTGAACATGAGCAGATAAGTTACAGTGTTTCCCATACGTTCATTTATTTGTGGTGGCCCGCAACAATATCAACGCTGACCGCCATATATTGATTTTAGATTTTTTTTAATAGCACTATTTAAAATTGTATTTGAAGGCAGAGCTGCAGGCAGCACTTATTCGGTATCTACAGCTCTGACCTCTGACCTGTATCTACAGCTCTGACCTCTGACCTCGAGCAGGACTTGTTTCTTCATCAGGATGTCTCTCTCCCTGCTGTAGACGGTGCAGGTGTAGGTGTTACTGTCATAGTTTGTGGGGTATTTCAGGGTCAGACTGAGGTCTCCAGGTCTCTGCAGGTTTCTCTTCATCTCTGTTCGGCCTTTGTAACGACTGTCCTGTTCTTTGGGCTGGTCAGAGCCGTTCTTATAATATTCGTGGACTATTCTGATGTTTTCTCTGTCCCTCCACTCCACTGTGACGTCTTTAGGCAGGTGAACTGTGGTTTTGCAGGGCAGCAGGACAGACTCCACCTCTGAATCCACCTCCACCTGGTAGACTGAGAGGACAACAAAGCACAACATCAGCTGTACAGACAGCAGCAGGAACTCTGAAATATGTCCCATTGTTCCATCTAACAGAGACAGTGTTGTCTTTGGTGTCTCTACAATCAACAGCACAACTGACTATTAAATCACTGAGTATTATTGTCAGATGGACTCAATCAAATCTTTATTAAAGTTAGAATCTGAAGTGGTGACTGAGTCTGAGGCCCACTGATCAAAGTACTGCAGTATTTAGATATCTGCAGTATTACTAAGTGAAAAACTGCAGTATTAAGTTGCTGCTAATGCAAAGTGAACATTTCCTGCTGCTGCAGCTTCACATTAAAAGCATCTAACTGGTGAAACACCAGTTGACTTTTATTATGAAGGAGTCACAGGAAATGCAGAGTGTTTGTCAGTGAGATTAGCTGTGACCGCTGCTGACTTTGATTAGTTTCAAGGCCCTTGATGATGTTTGTGGAAAACCATGATCTGAACCGTGATGTGCCATCCACACAGTGTATTTAAAAGACAGACTGACTGTGACTCCTGCTGCGGTATCATCATGCAACATGTGTAAAATCAGACACATGATCCAAGAACACAGAAAAATAGAAACTAATGACAACAACAGCATGTCGTGTCTTATTAAGAGGAGCCGAGCTCCTCTGTAGTTCACACCCTGCTTGGCCCACAGGTATCTGGTAAAATACGTTTCCATAGTTTGGTAAGAGGCTTTGCTCAAATTAGCCAAAAAGACATCGATGCATGACATCACTAATGTTGGTTGGCACCAACCTGCTGGTAAGTAGTTAATAATGCTTAGGCCTATGTTAATTAAAAAATAAATTATGCTAACGCCATAAGTCCCATTAAAATGACCACCTGTGTGAATATAAATAGGGACATGACTTCATATACAGTCCAGCCCATCAGAGTCTAATCTGTTTCATCATGAAGCAAAAACGTCTCATAACAACATGAAAGGTCTCCAACATTGTTTTGGCAAAGTATCTGTCAAACAAACTAAAATAGAAAGCGCCATATGGCTTTGTTCCCTTTTGAAACTACAAAAGACCGCTATTTCATTAAATCACTATAAATAAGTTATTTTAGGAGGTTAAAAAGTAACTAAGTAACTAAGTAACTTTGATTTTGAAAATTTTAAATGAGCTACTTTTCACTTTTACTTGAGTAGATTTTTATACCAGCAACTTTATTTGTACTTTGTAAAAGTTCATCAAAGTAAATGTACTTTTACTTCAGTAGAATATTTTGGTCTCTTTCCACCTCTGGTTTCTTCATTTGGGATTCGTAGAATAGGATTTGTGCAGCTGCAGTGAAGAACTTGAGAAGAGCAGCTGTTTGTGGAGAGAGAAACACTTTTTGTTTCTCTGTGACTTCAGTATCACTGGTTCCACTGTCACAGGTGTTCAGCTGTTCTGCTTCAATCACACCTTCATGTGCTGGAAGTGTAGCAGTAGTGACATACCTGACATGAAATACTGCCGGAAATGTACCAGAAGACCCCCAGCAGCAACAAGACCAGCAACCAGGAGAACCAGGAGAACCAGGAGAACATTGGCCCAGGATGGAAATCGTTCTGTGGGAACCAGAAACATAAAGAACATGACCTCTGACCTCTGACCTGTATCTACAGCAGCTGTTAGGGTTTGTTGCTGACCTTTGAACTGCAGCTGTATCTCTCTCACTCTCCGTTGTCGTCCTAACCATCCATGATGATCATAACCACGGTGCAGGTGTAGCTGCCGCTGTCAGAGAGCTGGAGTTTTGTCAGCTTGAGGCTGAGGTCTCCAGTTTCCAGAGCGTCAGTCATCATGGATGTTCGGCCGCTGTAAAGCTGGTTTTGGTTTTTAAGTTCATCACCTTCCTGCTGACGCTGGTGGACGGTTGGAGGATCGAGATCGTAGCGGCTCCACACCACTGAGGGGTCGTCTATCTCAAATGTTTGAAACTCACAGGGCAGCAGGACAAACTCCTCCCCCTCATACAGCTCCACAGCTGAGGCATGCTGGGAAACTGTGAGGTCACACAGACAGAGAGGTTCAATCTCAACAGCCTTATTTCATGTCTTATTCCTCCTGGATCCTCAGGTGACCCAGAAACCAACCTGATCCTGTCTGTGATTGGATGCTGCAGCTGATCAGCTGCTGTGAAACCACATCAGCACAGTTTAAAACCAGCAGCAGCTGACAAATAACAGAAGCACCTCAGCTGTCATGTTGCTCTCACTGTTTAGATGGACTCTGTTTCAACATGGTGTTAAAATGAGTGTGTTGGACATGACTGATGGACATGTGGAGACACTTCATACAGATGAGACAGACGATCCACATGTGATGCTGCTGTCAGCAGAGGATCAGTGTTACTGTTGGTGATATAACCTAGAAGACTGTGAGCAACCTACAGGGATATAATCCTGAAGATCTGAGGACAGTCTGACTGGACCGTCTTCTACATTCATGAGGATTTAAAACAACAAAGAAACATTAAAGAGGTGGTATTATGCTTTTTGGCTTTCACCCTCTCCTTTATTGAGTTATATATCTTTTTTTTGCATGAAATAGGTTTGTAAAGAGAAAAAGGTGGAAAAACAGCACACACCTCTCACCTCCCTTCCGAACACTAGCTAGCCCCCAGGCAGTCAGTGAACATAAAGTTGTTCCTGTGATGTAGAGAGTTAAAACTTTATGGATGAAAGATACTTTTGTTACAGATTAATAACTCTCCACTCTGAAACTCTTGCTTCAGTCCATGTTGCAACGCTGGTCGGCAACATGTAGCCTACAGCTGAATCAAAGTTGTTTACCGGCTTCTCACTGACCCGCCCTTCGCTGCTTCTGATTGGCTAGTTGTCCTTTACTTGGAACTGCGCATGTGCAACTCCCAACAAAGATCGTTTAGAGACAAGATGTATCACTCCATAGCTAAAGCTAAGCCTTCAACAAACAAGGTGAAAATAGGAGCTGCAGCAATGTGCAGTATGACAAAAAAATATGGTGTAGAAAAAATGTAAACCTGTTCTGGTACAACTCCTAAATGAGAATAATACCACATCTTTAAAACATTTTTTACCTTTAATATGTTGCTCATGTTGTTATTTGAAGAAAACATCGTCACGGAGCTGAAACAGACTGATGAAGATGAAAGAAACCAGATTAAAGACGTGACGTTGGACTGAGGTGATGATCAGATCAGAGGGAGGAAGGTTATCTTACCGTGCACGAGGATCACAAACACCACAAACATCTTCATCTTCCTGTAGAAACTCCAACAAGCACAAAGTTAATCTGCTTCTCACTAAAGGAAGTCTTCAGAAACACAGTGAGGACATCAGTTCACAGCCAGCTGTCCCTTTCCTCCTCCTGATAATCTGCTGACTCTGTGAGGAGAAAACTGGAGTTTCACTTTAAACTGTTTCCACTGAAGCAGCTGCTGGAATGTGAAGAAACAGGCTGAGCAGCTTTCACACAAACATTATTGTGACAGACAGGTGTGGCTGCTGAGCTAACTGCTAACACACCTGCTAGCAGCTAGCATGCTGCTGTTAGGCCCCTCCTCCTCACCCACCACCTGGACACCTCTGTCCATCCTGGAGGGGGAGGTTCACAGACTGTTCAGGAGACAGAAGGCAGCGGGGCCAGACTCTGTCTCTCCGTCCACTGATGATGGTTTTTCACTTTAATCCTCAGAGTGGATGAAGTGATTGTGATCAGCTGTTGTGAAGTGAAACTG
>NW_025741984.1:0-11493 GCF_021292245.1 Micropterus dolomieu
TTTTAGTGCAAGTCAAAGTAAAAACAGGTGCAGAGGAGAGGCAACAGCCAGATAACCCTAAAAGGATAAATGGTTTTGCAGGTGGAGGCCACTGACAGTAGCTCTCTCCTTATCCTTCCTGACTTACTGCTCTGTGTCCTTGTTACTGCTGATAGTATGAAGCGATACTTGCAGCCCGTTTAGCTCAATTGGCATTCGCTAGCGAACACTAGAATTCACAGGCCTGCCATTGGTTCCCTGTTCTCTTCACAGATGAGGGCAGGTTCACACTGAGCACATGTGACAGACATGAAAAGCGAGGCGGGTTGTCAGGTTAGCGATCACTCGACTGACATTAAATAATTCATTTGTCTTAACATCGATATGATAAAAGGTTGCTAAAATGGATGGATTTAGTCGGAGTACTGGCTTTTTAATACTGACGGTATATTGATGTTGTTTTATGTGGTTCTGTTGCTCCAGGGGAGCAAGTGCTGTTTTTGTGCTGCATCCTAACAAATCATATGAGATCTTTATACAGGTCACTTTACTTTGGTGTGTCTCTGCACCTCCTTGGTTCGAACATGGTTTTAATAGAGAGAGAGAGAGAGAGAGAGAGAGAGAGAGAATGATGAAGAACAGAATCTGTGTATTATACTTTTTGTCATCTGAAGCAAACCATGTAACCTTCAATGTCTGAGAACAGTGTTTTTACATCGCCCACAAGAGAGCTACAGCGCCACATTGTATTGCACCAGTTTTTGACTCCAGTGAGCTTTTTAGGACTCCGAGTTGCTGACTATTTTAGCAAAGATTGGAGAAGTGGTGAAGACAAGTTTTGGGTTTTCAACTAACCTAGACCTGAGCTTTTTTCTTAATCAACTCTTCTAAACTCTCACTACTGTTTCATTGGATCATTTTCCATTATTCAATAAATGCCTCATGGAACGACAGTGACTGCTGATCAGGAAAAGTTGCATAGTCTCGCTTTAAAATGAGCACATTTCAAGGCCTTTCTGGAAATATGCTTATTCACTTTACTCACTCACAAGAGAGCTTGGTGAGAAGGCAAAATTGTATATTGACCTTATAGCGCATTTGGAGAAACAACGAAAAAAAAAGAAAACACAACATTATTTTCCGTTTCACAAAAAGTTGGACTTGAACACATCTGTCCTGTCTGTTTGTTCAGGGTGATCTGGCGGTGAGCAGAGCGGCTCTTGGTTCCAGGCAGCAGTGTTGTTAGTTGGAAACAACGCCACCTTCCTGGCTCAGACACCAACACCACCAGCAACAACAGCACAGCTGCCGGCAACATACCAACTACCAGCGGGGGCGCTCCTGCTCACTCCCCCTTCTTCTTCCAGCTCCTCAACTTCTCTGTGTGACAGAATCTGAATGGCACCTGCTTTGTCTCTAAAATGAAGGGTGTAATTTATGGGTGTAAAATGAATGAAAATGAATTGTTTAAGCAGCACCGAACAAATGTTCGATTTCAAAGGGAAATCCTTTCTGTCGGCTTTGAGCACATGTATGAACTCAACTCATGCAGTCTAATCCAAATGTCCTGCAGTAAATCCTCCTTCATGATGGTTATAATCGGTTTGTGTTGAAACTGTTTTAGAGATGTGCTGATTCAACTGTATGGTTGTGTTTTGTAGCCACATGCATGTATCAAAATAAAACAAATTGAACATTTTTTGCTACAGTTGCTGAAGTGAATATTTTCTAAAAAATATCTTGAATATTGTTCTTGTTCAAACAAAAGTCACTAACTACAACATCTTTAATCTGTTGACTCTGTAGCTACGAGTCTCAAATGCTGTGTTGTCACTCATATATGACTCACAAAGTTCTGCACACGCTCACTTTTGCTCCGCCCGTCCAAAAAGGTCCAACTGCAGACGCTTAGACCTCATTTCTCCTCCTCAGGCCCCTCAGACTTGTTGTATGTACAGAAATGCATTTGAATGGTGAGTAGTGCAGTAGTGCATGTTTTATTTATGGATGATGTGTGACCTCTAGTGGGTGTAAGACGTAACAAAGGAGGAAATCAACTGACATTTTGGTAACTGAAGCTTTTCCTGGTCATATTGATTTTTAGGGGGAATATTAAACTTTTCTGTAGCTAAATGATTCGCAGTCTGTTAGCTGAGAGAGGAAAGGGTTAAAGGTGTGTCACTCATCAATGTTTGTGTTTTTACCAGTTTAGTAATAAATGTTAAGGATGGTCTCAAATTTCTACCCATGTAAATATCACATGTCAAACTAGCATGGGGCATATCCAGAGCTGGAAAGAGTCCTAAAATATTGTACTGAAGTAAAACTACTGTTACACTGAATTTTTACTTACTGTACAAGTAAAGTTACTCTTATAATAATCTATTCAAGTAAAAGTAAAAAGTACCTCCCTTAAAATGTACTCAGAGTAAAAGTTTCTTAGTTATTTAATTAACCTCCTATCTTATTTACAGGCCTTGTTATTATACTTATTTAATTAAATCGCAGTCTTTTGCGATTTGAAGAAGGCACAAAGCCAGATATTAGTTCGTTTGACAGATCCTTTGCTAAAGCAATGGCGCAAAACAATGTTAGAGAACTTTTTTATGCTATTAAGAGAAGTTTTGTGAATGTTTTTATAAAGTCATCTCCCTATTTAAGCTTCAAACAGGTGGTAATTTTAATGTGACTTCATAGGCGTTAGCATAATACATTTTTTTATTAACATAGGCCTAAGCATAATTAACTAGTTACCAGCAGGTTGCCAATGCCAACCAACATTAGCAATGTCATGCACCCCGTGTCTTTTTGGCTAATTTGAGCAAAGCCTTTTACCAAACTATAAAAACTTTTTTTTACAAACTACCCGTGGTACAAGTAGGGTGCAAACTACGGGGGAGCTTGGTTCCTCTTAGTAACCCATGTAAAATACTATAATACTATACTATAATATCCTTTGTGGGGATCATCAATGGTGATAAATGATTTTTGAACGATTACAGTCATTAATATTTTATAACACTTAGAAGTCCGATTAATTAAGATTCAGCTAAAAGATGTGGTGCATTCGATCACTGAGCACAGCAAAGTGAAAAGGACCTTAAGAGGTGGATACATAATTCAGCAGAACAGATGTTGCAGGCTACCTGCCGAGATTTGCATCCACCTCTTTTCTCAGCATTAATGAGGTGCTTACGGTTCTCGGCAGGCAGGCAGAATTCTGGCCGTGACAGTGTTGGAGTTCTGGGCGAGATTTTAAATTTTGAGCATTACATCAATTTATAGTTCATCTCTATCTATATAAAGCGAAACACAATTTTGAGGCGGTATGTGACAATTCAAAATATTAAAATTTAATAGAATTCAGGCATACTGTATGCTATTGTTTTTAAATACATTTTTCCCTGTAGATCAACTTTTCTAATTTAATAAGATCCCTGCTAAGTCAGTACACATGCTTTGCCTTGCCTTCTCTTTTGAGTCTCCATTTGGGGAAAAATACTCTTTCAATAGGCCTATGTGGGACCTTTTCACCTCGATGATAAATTAATTCATTTTAATTCATTTATAAACTCCTGGACTTTAATAGCTCATTTGTCTCAGCAGATTTTCTGCTCAGGTTCAAAACTTTCTGCACATTCAGAATATCTCCCACAGTGTTCTCTGACATGTCCAGAAAAAATTGCAATATCACGAGACTAACGTCATAATTTAATGAGAGTTCATAATATTTACATTTTGCAACCTTTGAGATGGTCCTTTAAGATATGAAGCGATTTGCGCTGCGCCATCTGCGGGGTTCAGCGCAAAACGGGTCGGCCCTGGTGCTTCTGCAGCTGGGGACTCTCCACAGCGAGATGAGTCAGTTCTGTCTTTGAGCCACCTGCAAACGTGATTTCTTTTTTACTCAGTAATGGCTGTGATTTAAAATGTAGCAAAGTAAAATACCTCAAAGAAAACATACTTATGTAAAAGTACAATTTATAAAAATGACTTTAAAAAGTACAAGTACACAAAATAACTACTCAATTACAGTAATGTTGTTGTGGTGGCAGCCCGGCTGACGGTGAGTGTCCTGGTTATTTCTCTGATTCTGTTTTTCCTGTATGCCTCCCTGTGTCTCCTCCCCTGCGTGTGCTCCCTCTCTCTCTCTCTCTGTCTCTCTGCGCTCCTGAGCCCAGTCAACGACCCGCACCTGCACCTCGTCAGCCACCTCCTCTGCCTGCCACACCTGCCAGCAGTCAGCCTCATCTCCAACAGTACTTCTACCCCGGTTATCCACTCCGTTGTTGCTTGATCGTCGTTGCTCCTGACCCGGTTCCACTTGATCCCTCAAGCTATCGCGTAACCTGCATGATCTGTCTCACTGTTCTTGTTTTTTCCGGAGCCACTAACCCTGTTTGTCTGTCTCTCTCCCCTTGTTCACTCACCCTCGTCCTCTGTCAAGTCAGCTGGGCTCGCTCACCTGCCCTCTGACATTGGGCAAAAGGCGGAGTTCCCACATGTTTCTGGGTTGTAAACGTTTTGTTTATAGTTTCATTATTATAGGTAAATGCATTTGCTGTCAACCGCCTATTGCTCACTCTGTCCTTATCATCTCCCTCCTCAGTGTGTGGTCAGCCTTCGCTCAACACCAAGATTGTTGAAGGACAAATGGCCTCTGCAGGCAGCTGGCCCTGGCAGGCCAGTCGTCAAACCTCTGTGTTCCACTTTTGTGGAGGATCCATCATTAACAAACAACGCTCACTGCTTCTACAGGTCAGCATTGAGAGTAGGGCAGCAACAAAAAAACATGTGGTTCCAAACACTGGGATCGGGACCCTTCCAAGGGGTCGTAGGATAATTCTGAGGGGTCTCAAGATGACAGGATCGAACAGAAGGAAAATATTGTTCTGCGACTCAAATTGGAATGACTTTATCTGGGTAAAGGAGAAAATCTTTGTTTCAAACCGTGATGATGGGTAGCGAGCAGATAATGATTAATTTTGATGAATCGCAAGTGTAGGAGGAAAGAAGTGGAATGTAATGGAATCTCTGAACCCAGACCGTATGACAACAATTCAGCATTTTATTAGCTTTGTGAACTGGCTACTTGTTTTTTTTACCAGGAAGTCCCATTGATATCACAAATCTATTTTACAAGAGAGACCTGGCCAAGCATGCACGTGCAGAGGGGGGGTGCGATGGATGCTTGAGCACCCGCCCTTTTGCCCTTTGATGCCCAAAGTGCCCTTTTGTCAATGTCAAATTTAATTAATACATTTTTTTTAATTTGTAAAGGCCCTTTTGTGAAGGCCTGCCCAATCAAACTATTAGTAAAATGAATGAATGATAATTTCGCAGTAAATAACATGACCCACATAATGACCTTTCACCTGATGACCTCATCCGTGACGAGCCCTCCCGTTCGCACTCTGTTAGTGATTCAGCAGCTCTGCCTACAGGACACCTGCGATTCTGCCGGTAAGACAGGTTTGCTGCAATGTGCTTGTTGTTGGATGTATTTTACAAGGACACAAAGAGAGCAGCACAGTAGTTGTATATTGCTGTGTGTCGCCTGTAGAAGTGACGTTAGCTGCCGACTAACACTGTGCCGACAGCTAACGTTGCTTCTGGTGATCCGTTCACTTTGTTCTTGCTGTTTCAGGGGGAAAGTTTCACGGGCGTCGCGAGGTCTGGTATTTTTATGTGGTTTGACTAAAAACCTTTCACTTGAACTAGGATTATTACAGTAACTTAAAAAACGTAGGGTACCTTAAAATAATTATAATATTGGTAAAACAGGTTTATACTGATACTTTTCCCTCTGACCTATTTTCTTACTTATCAGCCCTTTTTAAAATGATCATTTAACAGTATTAGAACTTATTTAGCCTATATTTTAACTGTGTTTACAACAGCAAACCTACTATATAAAACAAATAACTGGAAATACATAATAATGTCAGTGTGAATCTAAAATAAATAATATTCCTGACATCAAAGTAAAGAGTGTAGAAGAAATGGCCCTACTAGATTTCAGAGAAAGGTATGAAATGTTAATCTGTGAGCATGTCCTCTTATTTTCTCATAGCCTTAGCTGCAGCGCTGTAGCAGGTCAGTTATAGTGAACCAGTCCCAAACACTGTCAACAATCTTTACATCTTGTCATGGTCACATATTTGTTCAATTAGCTAATATATATCCCATGTTTGTTATAATATATCTAGTCACAGATCACCACCAGTAGCATCAGCAGCAGCGTTCCCAGCAACCCCTCAACAGCAACTGTTCGCTGTAAGTTATGTCAGCCCACAGTGTTCCTGTTTCATTTTAAAAACACCGTCACAGTATTTGCTGATACTACTGCTGATACTGCTCGATACAGAAGCATCAGTATACGCATATCAGCAAGGAATACATAATGATATATTTCTGTATTGATATTTTGAGAACATGCCTATTTAAATCCTTGTTCCATTTGCCTCTTTTATACTTGCACCTGCCCTTCTAAAGGACTCTGAACGGCCCTGTGGCCAAGGTAGCAGCCATACATAAACACAACATATTAAAATGCAACATATCCAACATAACAAAATTCGCAAGAACACTAGAAAATAACATCAGGCTATAGATACTGGATGTTTTTCTGTAACACTCATGTGTGTGTTCCTGTTTTATCGGATCAGTTCTCACTTTCTTTTATCTGCTGGCACGGGTCACTTTCTATTAAGCAGAAAAATCGCATGCAAGGTGTTGTGAAGGTACGCAGCAAAATTGCGGACACACCCTTAGATGACCTACATGACCTGTATAAGGTCAGATACTTGAAGAAGGCGAGAGCTATCCTGGCTGATCAGAGTCATCCCATGGATTTATGCAGCTGCTATCAGATCTTTGGTGAACTATCAGATGTGTTGCATCTTTTATCAGGCCTATGTTATACTCATGAACTGCCCCTATATCATTTGGCACCTCAAACAGGTCAGTCATGTTCACAGGTGAATGTTTAATGATGGGGTGTGAAGAATGTATACCAGCAACTACTTCAACATTCTTTTAACCTGACTTATGCATGTGAATACTGTTTTGTATACATTATCATCTGTACACTCATCTATTCTCCCCATACACGGGTCTGACTTCCTCAGAACTATCCATTTCAATTCTGCAGGCTTAGCCAGTGGCATGTGTGGACACACCCCTTCAAACAGCTCAGATTGAAAAGGAGAAAGAGAAACAAAACATCTGCAGCCTCTCTTTTCCAGAAAACATGCTGTAAACACATTTCTATTTCCTGACTGTCCTCATTCCACAGCAAACACAATGGGTGCAATGGTCTCAAACAAATGGGTTTTATAGTTGAACCCTTGTAGGTGACATAGAGCTTCCCTCTGCACGTCACTTGTTGCTGTTTGTTGGAGCTTGGCACGCTATTGCTCGAGGTAGGACACTTTTTCACCCCTCAATCAAAAGGCTGGTTTCTTCAGACAGTATGCCAAACACTGTCCCCCTCTTCTTTGTGGGGTTTTGTGTTGCTCACCAAGAAGCAGCGAGCAGCCTACACTCATGAAGAGTCCTCAAGATGGTTGTAGTGATTTTCCATGGGCCTCAGCTATTTGATTTTGGATGTGAACAGAGGGTCCAAAGTCGCCAGATGACAAGACAGTGAAATGTCACATGCACATGTGGAAAAGCACCAATGGAAGTGCTTTCACCAATGAAAGTCCTGTTTCATGAAAACATTTAGCCTTTACAGTTACAGTGTTACAGCACCAGCACTCCGTGGGGGGCTGATGAAGGCTGGAACGCCTCACCTCTCAGTTAGTAGAGCTTTGACCAATGACCTGGCTTCCTGCTCAGCAGAGGGAAAACTTCAACCCATTTACTGATCACAAGGCAGTATTTCTTTCCTTCACTTGGTGTAACTTCAATGAATTCCCTCACAGAATCACTTTTTAAACTAGGAAAAGCACAGGTGTTAGGGAGAGGTATTACAGCAAGCAACACTTGTAGGAACCTTACTATTGTTTTAAGACAGACTATTGTCTTTTTTTCTATTCAGATCTAAAGGCAGTGTTTCCCCTAAAATTGTTTTAGGGGAGCGGGCCGCATACGTAACATATCCCTTTAAACGAGACTAGTAATTTTGCCCACCCTGAAAAAAATCCTAGGGGAAACACTGAAAGGGATACCATTTTTCTGTAACACTAGTTTAAATCATCTAAATATATGAACATACATATGTAAATACATTTATTACATTATTACAACAAACTGAGTAAAAAGGTATCTCAGGTTCTGGTAGTTCTTGACTGGGGCAAACTTTAAAGACCCCCTAAGTCAGTGAAAGCTCAGTCAGCTTCATTAGTTCAAGTCCTGTTGTCAACCACACTAAGATCTTACCGTGAATCATGGAAGAGAGAGATTTCCCTCTCATTTTGACTAATTTGGGATCTGCTGTCTACAATATGACGTCATTCCTACAAAGCTCATCACCTTTTTCTCCATCCATCCATTGTCAACCGCCCATTGACAACCCCCATTGTATTCAAAAGCCTGCTGTGTGTGTAAATGCGGTCAGCTGTACTTCTATAGAGGACACACTAGATATCTTTCTATTAAATATATGGCACAGTGCTCTGATAACAGATATCTCACAGAAGTTCACTGAATCAAAACACGATTTTCACTTGAAATGGTGAATGTTTACATTGTTTTAAATTGGTACTTTTACCCAAGCACTTTTTCAGAAAGTCCTATATAATGGCTATTTTTTTCTTGTTAGCTTTTTACAAACCCTGCTGAGAAACATTCTTGAAGTGATGGATGCACAATAAAAACTGACGTTTGGTGACACTGATTACTGGTTCATCTTGTTCCAAATCAAGTTCATTTGTTCGCAGGAAGCCTGAGGCTGTTTGACTAGTTTATTCCTCATTATTTGAAATGTGTGCAGGGTCTTTTTCCCAGCAGGAAATGAAGCACAGTAAATCAGCTCCACCACGTTCAGCTACAACTAGAGTTGGGCAATCTTCTCTTTTTTAATCGTCCAATTATGGCTACTTGAGATCAGCAATAGGCGATCTGATCAGCAGGGGGCCGTGTTACAGTCAAATGCCAGCTTGGAAGATTTAGGCTTAGTGTCAAAGTGAAACGTGACCTCATATATTTTGGCCTATTCTTATCTTTAATATCACAATCAAAATCATATTCATAACTTAAAGACTATGTGAGATGTCAGATCCACAGAAAGAGAAGGCAGACAAACTGGTTAGTATTAACATTACATTATCATAGCTTTCCTTAATAGCTCGACTCCTTACATGCTTGATTATAACTTATTTGAAGTTGGGTCTCAGACATTGACAGCGTTGTGTTAAGAACATAGATAGACTAACTTCTCAGAGTTAACTTGAAGGCTTTAGTTTTTGTCCCTCTTGTTTAACTTGTTTGACTTGTTTTACTTGTTTAAAAGCACTTTGTTACCTGTAATGAAAAAGGCTATACAAATAAAGCTATAATTGTTATTATTAGGACAGAAAGGTTTAATCTGTGACAATGCATTTGTAAGCTTTATCATGTTTTTAGTGTAAAATCTTAATCTAAAAACGTTACTAGTTACTACAGGTGATGAAAAGGAAATTTTCAAGTACTCAAATGTTATACTTAAGAACAGAACTTCAGTAAATGTACTTTGCTCAGACACGTGACATTTTTGATGTTTTGTGAAACAGGTGATAGGTAAGATGTTGGGCGTGTCAACGGGCAGGTGAGCTTGAGTTGGAGGTAGAGAGAGAGGGAGGGAGGGAGAGGGAGGGAGGGAGAGAGAAGAAGGGTATTAAAGCAGGTGCATTTCTGATGATATGGACTTGCAGCGATGGCTTTCTACAAAGTGATCTGTGTGGCAACTCTGCTGACTCTCCTGACACAAGGTAAGAACCCTCCTCACTGTGCACAGAGGATCAAGAATCTTTTAATGAAGCAAGAGAAATTGTTAAATAAGTCAGTATTACATGTAAATGCAAATCCTGCGTTCAAATTAAACTTTACAAAATTGTAGCAATAAAATATACAAAACAAAAAAAGTGCTCAGTGGATCCTGTTGCACTGAATCAAAATATATAACAATACTGAAAATTATCAAATCTATGAGAGAAAGAGAAATAAAGTAAGAAAGTCCAGGTTTCAAAGTCATTGTTAAGATGTTTATGAAATATCAAAATAAATGGCAAAACTACCCAAATGTATTTTTGACATGTTTAAAAAGACATTAATCTGCATGTGAGCAGTAATTATAGAAATCACATAAATGTAATGGAATAAAAATAGTTTTGCACTGAACTCATGGCTTTGTTTAGACTGATTTAAAAGTTAGCCTGGATGCATAAAGTGAAATAACATACATTAATTTCCAAGGACTGCTTTACTGTAATTGTTCTATTAGCAGATAATTATAAAAAGAATTCAGGAAGCAGTTGAGTGATATAAATGCTATTTTTCCTGACAGTCACTATTTGCATTCATTCTTTGAGACATGAATTAGTACCTTTTACTTTCTGCATATACCTTTGTGATTAATAAAGTTGTACACTCAATAAAGACTCCACCAGTGTCTGTATCAGTAATTGTACCTTAACAGGGAACTTAGTATGAGGCTTTTTTCCAAAGTAAAATCCCCACAAAGTTAATGTTTCTTAACTGGCAACAATGAATTGACCTATTTTTTTATATATATATATATATAAAAGTCCCAGACAGTAGCTGTATTTAACAGAGAACTCAGGACACGCAAGACAATATTTCAAAATAAAGGCCGTGTAGAGTAACTTTATCTTAACAGCAAACTAGAGAGATGGACCTTATTTTTCAAAACGAAAGCACCGGACAGTCCCCAGACAGTAACCACATCTTGACAGGAAGTTCCTGATTATGCTTGCTTTTCAAAATAAAAGCCCCCAATGGTCACTAGGCTATATGTTGGATGCCCTTGTTTTTTTTAAAATAAGACACCATACAGCAGAGGTCACTAATAGGCGGACCGCGGTCCGGATCCGGACCCAGCCGCCGTCCTCTCCGGACCGCCGACCTACAGCCCATTTATTATTGAGACTTACTACCTCGTGACGGAGCGTTTCTATTTTAACCCGCGCAGCTTTTCTAGCATTTACTGTACTGGTTTAGAGGACCAGGAAACTCACAGACCAATCGCATGTGCTCCAATCGTCTCATGTGACGCTGCTCAGCCAATCAAATCTGTGCATACTGATACATACTGAGGCTTGCGAGTCGAGTCCGCGAGATTCACCAGAGACGTTTTGGAAACACACCCGAATTGAGGAGACGAAAGATAAAAGAGATTTCACATGACTTTTAAACAAGAATGTACAGATTTTTACATGTACATTCCTCCCACGGGCAGTTCAAAACCAGAATATCTCATAGATCTGCAATATGCTAGCTGGAGCTCACGTTTCTCACTGAACAACAGAAAGTAGGAAAGTGGTAGCTCTGTAAGAGGAAATGAAAGAGAAG
>NW_025741985.1:0-2984 GCF_021292245.1 Micropterus dolomieu
ACTTCAAAGTAATTACTGTTTATTTTAAAAAGAAAAATCAAAACACTTTCCACCCATAGACTCATGCATAGACTGTATATAAAAAGTTTCCACCACCACTTTACTTTACAAAGTGTTTTATTAGAGCTGAAAACACAAGAATTCTACAATCTGCACAGTTTCATAAATGTGAAGGCCGCAAACACTTTAAGGGCAAAACACAGTGACTAAATGTCTCAAGCTGTAATACACTATATGGCCAAAAGTATGTGGACACCTGATTTCCAGCACATGTTGAACCTGCTGCAGGGATTTGCTCCCATTCAGACAGCCGGGCCCAGATGTTCAGAAGTGATTGGATTGGATAAAATCTTTAAAATGGGTTGTTCAAAAGAAAAAGATCACCTGATCCTAACTTTGTTTTGATCTGGATCAAACCTTCAGTATGCGTTTTTAGTTGGTGGGATCCCTTTGATCCAAAATAATTAGGATAATCCTGATCCCAACAGAAGGGTGGATTCAGGGTGGATTTTCAGAACAGAATGTAATCAAACTTCAGAATCTGTCAAATAATATAATAACACATAACATTTTCTAACATGTAGTAATAGAGTAAGTAGACATTACTGTACTGAAAGGCTTAACAGGTAAAAACTAAAAGTCAAACTAAAATACTGTATTTAACTGTCACTTATTACTGTACGTTAATTACAATGACACCATCATCAAAAGTAGTTTCTGACAATTGTATCCCTTGTTGCAGGTTCAGTCAGTCCCTCATTCTGAAATCCGCCTAATATGTAAAAACTGGTCTCTTTACAAATGAAGAAGAGCTCTGACATTCTTTATTTTGTTAACAATTGGACATTTAGCCCTTTTATGATACACAACACATGCTCAGCTATATAGATAGATCGATCGATAAATATATATAGATATAGAGATATAGAGATATATAGATATAGAGATATAGAGATATGACATACAGCAAGCAAAAAAATTATAAATGTTAAGATAAAACAACCACATTCAAAACATCAGAAGGATATTAAAGGGGCAGAAGGTACAAGTCAACATCATTTCCATCATTTAATGATCAGAGCTTTTATCTTTAAAGGACCAGAAGTGGACGATGTTAACAATGTAAATGAGGAATCACTTTGATTCATTGATGAATTTATAAGAAGAACCTGAAAGACCTCTGCAACTGTGATCCTGTACAGCTCAACTGATCTGTTCTCCAACAGGAGCAGATTCTCCCTCCTACAGAGACGCTGAAGAACCAAAGCAGGACCAGAGCCCAAAGCCAGGATAAAGAGGTTCAGTGAATGTGGCGTTGAAGGTGTGGAGGTGGATCAGTGTGTCAGAGGAGACTCTGTAGAAGGACAGAGAGCCAGCAGGCCAGTCCAGATACACTCCTACTCTGTTAGAGACAGAGGAGGTGGAGATGGATGTTCCTCTGTCATTGTGACAGGCAGAGTAACCATCTGTATAGCAGTCCAGTCTCCAGGACTTATCATTCCCTCCAAAATAATTGTATTCAGAGCCTCCACTCTTGCTGATTCCTCTGTAACTCATTGCTACAGTAACTTTTTCTGTCCATTCAACCTCCCAGTAACAGCGACCAGTCAGACCAGTTGTACACATCACCTGAGACCAGTAGTCAAACCTGTATGGATGATCAGGATATGACAGATCCTCCTGCACATGTGTCGCCTTCCTGTTGTTGTCAGACAGCTTGGTATTTTGATTTGCTGTGTTTATGTCGAGTGTGAGTTCACAGGAATCTGATGGAGAGAACAGCTGCAGTTATTGATCTATCCTCTGTTCACTGATTGTCATCAGATATTTGTTGAATGTTTGCTGTTTTGTTTTCATGAATCACATGAAAAACACACTTACACTTCCTCAGACCTGGTTTCAACCATCGGACTCCAGCAGGCTCCACCCTGAAAGAAGAGAGGGGGGTCAGACCAGCATCAAACATGGACATTACATTCCTCTCATACACATTTACACATTATGTTCATCTGGCCTGCTTCTCCCTGCTCCCCCTAAACCTCTAAGATAAAAGTTACAAAGACAAAGATTACGGATGAAAGAATGGAACAGCAAACAGGGGTAGCAGGGACTGTCTGTGTCATCAACGTCCACAACAGCTCCAGATATTTACAGAGCTCAATGTTAAACCTTTTTGCAAACGGCCCCACTGGGCCAGTTGGTTTAAAACTTACTGGACCTCCTTCCAAAAGTTATTTATCAGTGTTACAACAAAACCAAAGACTTATAAGTTATGTTCTACAGTTAACATGTTTAATCGGTTATTAAATACATCCTGGAAATAAAAAACTAAAATATCACAATTAAAATTATAAAAAATAAAAATGTTAATAAAACAATTGACTTTTAAAACAAAACATCCTAACAGACTCAAACATGACGTGCTCTCTCTCCTGCTGACAGACATTTAATAAAAGACATGTACACAGAGCAGCGGACACGAGTCGCCTCTATCCTGACTGACAGGTTGCCATGGTAGCGACCTGTCACTCTCAAGGTAGTCCCGCCCAAAAAGCATACGCTGCATTATCGTCTATTTCCCCCTAAACAGCACCATAATTTATTCTATCAACATCATGTTGTGTTGAAGAAGACTTGAAACCAGCGACTGAGACCATAAACTCAATGATCAGATGAGAAGTAGCAACTTTTTATTTCTAATGGAAACGGACTTCTTTTTGCAATCAGTGGACTCGCCCCTGCTGGCCGTTAGAGAGAATGCAGGTTTAAGTTCCCTCTGCATGGTTTCACTTTCAGACCCAGAGGTTGCTGCTTGATTAAGAAGATTAGAGAAATAACATTTGACCACTTTTCACGCAACTACAACGGTGGATTGGATAACGGTGCGCGCCATGAGCTGCAAAACAACTGCAGGATGTTAAGTTTCTAACTTTAAAAGAGGTGGTATTCTGCTCATTTTCAGGTTCAAAATCTTAATTAGGGGT
>NW_025741986.1:0-1581 GCF_021292245.1 Micropterus dolomieu
GCTTACAGACCAAAAGCGAAGTGAACGTTGTGGGCGTTGCGTTTACATACAAAGTCAATGCAAAGACACATAGCGCCACGATTTCCTGTCGGGCGGTGCGAAGAGGGCGCTGCCGGCAACGAGAAGGCCTTTGCATGAGTTGAACATTTTCAACTCGAGCGAGAAAGTCGCATGACGCTAAGTCGCTGTAGCCTATCAGTGTTGGGATCATCTTGACATCACCGATGGCTTCAGAGCGTTGTGTGGAGAGGGCCGGGCAGAGCGGGGGATTGAAATGCCGCTGGCCGGCGAAGAGTTGCTGCACTTGGGGGAGAAGTTGAGGACAGAGCAGAGAGCAGCGCTGCAGCTTTTGGACAAATAAACACCCGCGGTCGGTTTGGATTACACTCTGACAACTACGCTGTTTACAACGTTGATTTATCTTCACTGGAGCTTCTCAGCAGCTAGCTTCCGTGCACATCCGATCCACTGTTGTTGTTAGCGTCGGTTGGCACCCAGAGCTCTGTTGGACTAATGCTTCATATACAGGTGAAACTCGAAAAATTAGCATATGGTGCAAAAGTTCATTTATTTCAGTAATTCAACTTAAAAGGTGAAACTAATATATTATATAGACTCATTACATGCAAAGTGAGATATTTCAAGCCTTTATTTGATATCATTTCGATGATTATTGCGTACAGCTTATGAAAACCCCAAATTCAAAATCTCAGAAAATTAGAATATTACATGAAATCAATAAAAAAAAGAATTTTAAATACAGAAATGTCAGCCCTCTGAAAAGTATAATCATGCATATGTACTCAGTACTTGGTTTGGACCTCTTTTGCATGAATTAATGCCTCAATGCGGCGTGGCATGGATGCTATCAGCCTGTGGCACTGCTGAGGATGCTTCAATAGCGGCCTTCAGCTCTTCTGCATTGTTCGGTCTCATGTCTTTCATCTTTCTCTTGGCAATGCCCCATAGATTCTCTATGGGGTTCAGCTCAGGCGAGTTTGCTGGCCAATCAAGCGCAGTAATCCCATGGTCATTGAACCAGGTTTTGGTACTTTTGGCAGTGTGTGCAGGTGCCAAGTCCTGCTGGAAAATGAAGTCAGCATCTCCATAAAGCTCGTCTGCTGAAGGAAGCATAAAGTGCTCTAAAATGTCCTGGTAGACGGCTGCGCTGACTCTGGACTTAATAAAGCACAGTTGACCAACACCAGCAGATGACGTGGCTCCCCAAATCAACACAGACTGTGGAAACTTCACGCTGGACTTCAAGCATCTTGGATTGTGTGCCTCTCCATTCTTCTTCCAGACTCTGGGACCTTGGTTTCCAAATGAGATGAAAAATTTGCTCTCATCAGAAAAGAGGTTGTTGTTCAGGAGCGGCTTGACAAGAGGAATACGACATTTGAAGCCCTTGTCCAGGTCCCGTCTGTGTGTGGTGGCTCTTGATGCAGTAACTCCAGCCTCAGTCCACTCCTTGTGAAGCTCCCCTGCACATTTGAATGGCCTTTTCCTGACAATCCTCTCCAGGCTACGGTCATCCCTGCTGTTTGTGCACCTTTTTCTTCCACACTTTTCCCTTCCACT
>NW_025741987.1:0-1489 GCF_021292245.1 Micropterus dolomieu
ACTCAGGAACCTTAGAAACAGCTGTAGAACCAGATACATGTTTAGACTGTTTTGCTTCCCTCAATCTTTACCAACTGACTTCAATAATTTCTTCATCTAAACCATCAACCTGCCTCTTAGACCCCATCCCGACTAGGTTGCTTAAAGAAGTTTTACCCTTAGTCAGCACTTCTATACTAGATATGATCAATCTATCTTTATCAACAGGCTATGTACCACAGTACTTTAAAGTAGCTGTAATTAAACCTCTTCTGAAAAAGCCCAAACTTGATCCGGATGTTTTAGCCAACTATAGACCTATATCTAACCTTCCATTTCTCTCTAAGGTTCTGGAGAAAGCAGTTGCTAAACAGCTGTGTGACTTTCTACAGAGCAATAGTTTATTTGAGCAATCAGGATTTAGGGCTCATCATAGCACAGAGACAGCACTGGTGAAAACGACCTCCTTATTGCATCAGACTAAGGACTTGTCTCTGTACTGGTTTTATTAGATCTTAGTGCTGCATTTGATACCATTGACCATCAGATCCTATTGCAGAGACTGGAACATTTCATTGGCATTAAAGGAACCGCTCTAAGCTGGTTTAAGTCCTATTTATCAGATCGATTTCAGTTTGTACATGTTAACGATGAGTCCTCCATGCACGCCAAAGTTAGTCATATAGTTTCACTTGATGGCATCGCCCTGGCCTCCAGCACCACTGTGAGGAATCTTGGAGTTATCTTTGAT
The DNA here is from genome assembly GCF_021292245.1 of Micropterus dolomieu. NCBI lineage: Eukaryota > Metazoa > Chordata > Actinopteri > Centrarchiformes > Centrarchidae > Micropterus > Micropterus dolomieu. The sequence continues at coordinate 731 of NW_025741987.1, forward strand.
CAGGGCATGTCGATTAAGTCTCACATTAAGCAAATTTCAATTTCCCATGATGCACTGAGCTCCTCTCTCCTCTACTTTCTCTCCCTCTGTATGCAACCTCATCCCATTATTGCATGTTACTAACACAACTTCTCCCCTTTCTGGTAGTCTTGTGCTTTCTCGTCCCTCTCCTCTCTCCTCCTATCACTTCCTGCAGGTTTTCTGGCTCTGGAGCTGTGGAGTCTGGATCTGTGGTTGCGGGTCACCTGCTGCCCCCGTGTTCCTGCTCGACACCCTCTGCTACAACAGACTATTGTTGCTAGTCTTATTGTTATTATTGTTATTATAATCATTAACATTACGATGGTTATCATTAACACTACTATAAATATCTGTACCATTTTTCATTTAGTCTATAGCAACATCACCTTCACTGTCTGTACCTCTGTGTGTATATTGTGTAGGCTGCCTCCCTCCCCTCTCTCCCTCTCCCCCTCTCCCTCTCTCTCTCTCTCTCTCTCTTCCTCTCTCTCTCTCTCTCTCCCTCTCTCTCTCCTTCACCCCAACCGGTCGAGGCAGATGGCCGCCCACCCTGAGCCATGGTTCTGCTCGAGGTTTCTGCCTCTTAAAGGAAGTTTTTCCTTGCCTCTGTCTCCTAGTGCTGCTCTTGGTGGGAACTGTTGGGCTTCTGTAAATAGCATCACAGAGTACGGTCTAGACCTGCTCTTTATGAAAAGTGCTGTGAGATAACTGTTGTTGTGATTTGGCGCTATATAAATA
>NW_025741987.1:1509-10491 GCF_021292245.1 Micropterus dolomieu
GGATATTGTGTAGGCTGCCTCCCTCCCCTCTCTCTCTCTCTCTCTCTCTCTCTCTCTCTCTCTCTCCCTCTCTCTCCTTCACCCCAACCGGTGGAGGCAGATGGCCGCCCTCCTCTCCCCACACACACTCATTAGTCAGTTTATAAACCTGGGAATATTAAATATGTAAACTGCACTAGTACTACTACTACTACTACTCCTACTAGTAGTACTACTACTGGTGGTGGTGACTATCCCATGATGCACTACGCTCCTCCTCTCCCTCTCCAAGCTCTATGTAAAACTTGCATTGTGCTACCATGTCTCTCTGTCAAACCACCCTGAGCCATGGTTCTGCTCGAGGTTTCTGCCTCTTAAAGGAAGTTTTTCCTTGCCTCTGTCTCCTAGTGCTGCTCTTGGTGGGAACTGTTGGGCTTCTGTAAATAGCATCACAGAGTACGGTCTAGACCTGCTCTTTATGAAAAGTGCTGTGAGATAACTGTTGTTGTGATTTGGCGCTATATAAATAAAATTGAATTGAATTGAATTGAATAGACCACTACAGAACTGTGACCACTACAGACCTGTAGACCACTACTGACCTGTAGACCACTACTGACTTTAAAATCAGCTGCCCTGTAATTCTCCTGCTTCTCTCTCCTAAATATCTTCAGTATCCATCTGGTCAATGAATGTAAGGATATACCGGTACAACAGCATTAACAGGGACACTGTGACTGTGAAAACATTTAGTTTTCACTGTAAACAACAGTCTGTGGCTGATTTGACTGATATTGTTTGGAAATACTATAGGTAATTGTCACATTCTGCCTGTCAGCTATGTTTAGTTTAGCTCTCTGTGAGTTTCAGTTATTTGGTCAGTTCAGTATCTGTTATTTAGTCTGTTGTGTTTTGGGTTTCAGTCCTGTCTGTTGTCCTGTGTCCAGTCTGCTAGTGTTAATCTGTTCTGTTTATTTATCTTAATCTGTTGTTGAGTTTGTCTGTGTTGTTCTGTTATCTTTTCTCCCTTAGCCACTCTGTGTAATTAGTTCTGCTCCTGTTTGTTTTGTTGCTAATGCCTTGCATTTAGACTCCCTGTTGCTATTCCGTTAGTTTAGACTTAGTTTATAGTTTGCTTGCTACCTTAGTGTGCTTCCTCTACCTGATGTTATTGTTTATCTGGTTATGGTCAGCTGGTGTTTAGTGGTGTTTGGTATTTACCTTATTTCTGATCTGTTCCATGTTTACTGTTGTCCTGTTTCCTGGTTGGTCCTGTCTCTGTTCCCTACCCCGTTCTGTGTAACAGTTGGTCCGTGTTTTCTGTTTAGCCTTGTTTATTCCATTGTTCATTTGCAGTTTCTGTTTATTCCTAGCTTCAGTCTGTTTTCCCTGTTGTGATCGGTCTGCTTGTGTCTGGAGTAGTTTGTTATTTATGTTATTTTGATCTGTTACATCTTATTTTGATATGGTCTGTGTTTAGTGTTCAGTAACCTGTGTTATGTCTGTTCTCCCAGTAATCCCTCTGCATGCCTGTCTCTCTGTTTCCCCCTGCTGTCTCTCTGCTTGCCTGTTTTGTTAGTCCCTGGTGTATATATGTTTGGTGTTTCTGTTCAGTCACCGTCTGGTCATTGTAGCGTGTGTACGCTCTGTCGTGTGTGGAGTGTCCTGCTTGTCTCTGTGCTGCTTCATCTGTTGGACTCAACTGCCTGTAAGCCTTGTTTCCTGTTTGAGTTTTGGATTCAATCATTGCAACTGAGGTGAGCACTCCTGTGTCATGCATTTGGGCTCTAAACCTGCAAGTTACTCTACCGACCATGACGGGTAATATTAGTGGCTTTCATGCTAGCTGTGTTTTCCATAGTCATTAACACCAGCTTACAGTTTCACTTTGTATCAGACACTGCTTGTGTGTGTGTGTGTGTTGTAATGTTGCTCAGCAGTGATGAAACGCAGCCTCCCTCAGTTTCCTAGTGCCCGACCATCAGTGTTGCAGTAATGTGTTACTCAGTAACGCGTTACTGTGATAAAACAGTAACATAATTACAGTTACTAATCCAAGTAACGCTGCGTTACTCGTTACTGAACGCACCATCCTTGACATGAAAGCACGACTGTGCAACACTAAAGGAAGAATGGAGAATGAGGGAGAGAGGCGTTCTTCCCACAGCTGTAAGTAGCTGCTGCCATTATTGTGTCACAGTCTAAGATGCAAAGAACATTGTTGTCTATTGTAAACTCTGTGCGACCAGCAAAAAGCTTTCAACCGCGAACATTTCTACATCTGATTTATTGAAAAATTTATTGACAAACTCCAGCAGCTACAGTCACTGATGGTTGGACTTGTCGGGAGAGAGTGGCGTTAATGTAACATTTTGTAACTGCTCTTATAAACAGGCGAAAAACGACAGAAAAACAGTAGTTGAAAAGTCGGGATGTACTTGCTTTATTTTTTTATTTCAGTTATCTTTTTTTTATGTTTTGTAAAAACCGCACTCCTTGCTGCTGTTATGAATATGATATTAGTTAATAATTTTGGGAGAATGTATGGGATAATTATCAACACTGACCGCCACATATTGACTTTCTATTTTTATCCTAGGCATATGTAAAATCCTATTTGATTGAGGAGCACATATTCATGCAGCACCTCCTCTTGCTCGCTCTCTACCCCTCTCTCTCTCTTCTCTCCGGGTGCTCCGGCTTCCTCCCACCGTTCAAAGACATGCGGACTAGGTTAACTGGTGTCTCCAAAATTGCCCTTAGGGGTAAGGGTGAGTGTGAGTGGTTGGGATTGGCTCCAGCCCCCCCGCGACCCTCTACACAGGATAAGCGGCTGACAATGGATGGATGGAAGTTGAAAAACAATACATTACGTAAATTAAAATACAATACAGATTTACACAAAGTTTACAAAATATTTGAATGAGTTTCAAGTATACGTATAAACAAACAAAATAAGGACTAAATGTAGAGATCTACCTACCGTTAATTAAAAACAAGTGCATACGTCAGATATTCTTTTTTTAAAAGCAGCTAAGGAAATTAGTGCACCAATCTTAAGCCATGACTGGAGTTCATTCCAGGGCGAAGGGCCATAGTAAGACAGATTCCTCTTTCCTGCGTCGGTCCTCGTTCTTGGTACCTTACAAAGTAGTCAGTCACTAGATCTTAAATGATATGTACTTTGCGCAAACTTTAAACAGATATAAGAAGGCATAAGACCTAAAATAGCTTTAAAAATAAAAATGTACCAATGTAGCATCCTGCGCACTTTGAGTGACGGCCAATTTACCATACTGTGTAAGATGCAGTAATGTGTCTGATAGCAAGCATTTGTGATGAACCTGAGAGCCGCATGATAAAGAGGGTCAAGCTTCGACAGAGTAGATGGACGTGCAAATTGATAGATGATATCACCATAATCTAGCTGAGAAAGGAATAATCCTGCAACCAGTTTTTTTTGTGTAGTCCTAAAAAAGCAAGATTTCAATCTATATAAGAATGCCAGGGTAAATTTAAGTTTTGTAGCAAGAGCTTCAATATGTTTTTTAAAGGTAAAACCTTTGTCCAGCCAGATACCCAAGTATTAAGTATCAACAAGTTAAATGGCGTCATCTTGCAATGTGTTAAAAGCAAGAGGTGGGACTTTAGTATTTATAGGTGCAAATATCATCGCCTTTGTCTTTTTTGCATTTAAAACTAGCTTCAAATCAAACAGGGCAGATTGTAATGAGGCAAAGTCTAACTGCAAATTTGCACAGGCAGTCTCAGGTGTAGGGGCGTTACAGTATCATCTGAATACAAATGATACTGTGAGTGTTTAAACTTACTGCAGACATTGTTTATGTAGATGATAAAAAGCAAAGGACCCAGAACTGATCCTTGTGGGACACCCGTTCTTAGGACAACAGGGTCAGATGTTACATTCCCATGCCTTGCAATTTGCGTCCGTTCAGAGAGATAGCTATGAAAACAATTTACAGCTCTATGCCCAACATCAAGGTTTTGGTTTGATTAACCAAACCAAGGTTTGGTTTTGATTAACATGAAATGGTCTCCTGTATGTAAGGTCATGACCACAGCCATACAGCATAACTTTTTAATCAATCACCGCTTTTATGTCATCAGAGAGGGATAAACTGTACTCTGGCCAGATCTAAAACCAGATTGCATGTCGTTAAGGATGTTTTGTGAAACCAGAAAAGTTTTTAATTGATCAGACACTAAAAGCTCCAAATTCTTTGCTAAAACCAAAAGATTTGAGATAGGTCTATAATTATTTGTGTCAAATGGATCCCCAGCTTTCAGTAATGGCGTGACGTAAGCCTGTTTCCAGGAAAAAGGCACTGTATCTGTATAAATGAACAGGTTAAACATGTAAGTGAGTGGCTTCACTATAGATTCTGCTGCCATTTAACAAAACAGGATCAAGTCCATCTGGCCCTGCTGCCTTCTTGGAGTCAATGCTCTGCAAAAGGTGCAAAACATCTGGCTCAAAGGTCAAAGAAGAAACAGAAGAAGAAACCACTTCCCCATGTAGTGGCTGGGATCTAGGTTCAGCCAGGAATAAATTAGTCCAAGCTTCCTGTGAGTTGGGTTTGCCATGGGGAATTTCACCTTTTTCTACCTGGGAACTATGTTGAATAAGAGAGGTTTCACCAAATGTATCCTCAAAGAATACAAAATTTATTTGTATTATTCTTGCTTCTTTTTTGTTGAGTACATGTCTGCACTGTAAATAAAATTGTAAATCTAATAATTCTTTCTTATTATTTGGGGGAGAATAGAACCATTTTAGGGTAGCTTCAGCCCTCCTAAAATAGGCCTAACAACATCCATGATAGCAAACACATAATGAACTAACCTGACATTCAACACACCCATGAACTGCTGACGTTTACTGGTTATTATGATTTAATTAAAATAATATGCCCACATATCGAGTCAGCTATAAGACTTCAACACCACATGATGCAGCTGAGAGTGTCTGTAAACTAATTAGCAGTGAGTAAAGATTATAAAAACAGTTCCCTGAAGGTAATAAAATAATTCAATTCAATTTTATTTATATAGCGCCAAATCACAACAACAGTTATCTCACAGCGCTTTTCATAAAAGAGCAGGTCTAGACCGTACTCTATGGTCTATAATCAAAATAATCATATAATCATAAAGTATCATTAATATATCAATTATATAAGTTTAAACATGTCTCTGCTACCACTCCTACTATCTGTACTTCTGTTCCTGCAACATAACAACCTAAAGTGAGTCCAGATAAATGGACTGCAGAGAGTCTCTGAGGTACAGACACCTGAATGTGATTCATGAAACAGAAGCAGACCACTGATTTCTGCAGCTCTGCATCAGTCATTAGCATAAGGACCGCCCAAATAATCCAGTATAAGGCCAGTTATTCAGAGAGACTTTAGGGAAAATCACCTTCCTGTGGAAACTCAGTAAAACACAAAAGTACTTCTGCTGCCACCTCACCTGCCCCTCCATTACTGAATCCAGATACATTCAGTCTGTATCCGTAGGACTCTGAGTCGATGGAGAACGAGGAGTAACGAGCGAACGTTTTGTTTCCACTGAAGTCCTCCATGTCGACCAGCAGCTCGTACTTCTTCCTCAGAGTCAGGTGGAAGAGAGGCTCAAGACCTGAACACAAACATATAGAAACTCATGAGGTGGAGTTTTTAACCATCAACATCATGTACTGTACCAAACCATGAGCTGACTGGATCCTTACACCTGCAAACTTCAGTTTAATGTTTGAACGTTATGAACAGTGAGTTTCACAAAGTCACATTAGTGTTAGTTAGGTTTGGTTTCTCACCGAGCCAGTACTCTCCAGCAGCGCTACCAAAGCCCATCTTGTACTGATCCCAGCCCCTGTAGAAGTTCACGGTGCCGTCCATCCTCCTCTGGAACACCTGGGGGGGACGGGATGGAGGGAGAACTAGCTAAACACACCAGATACCTGACAGCTCATGTTTCCAGGCAACAAGGTTTGAACTAATGGTAAACCTTCATTCAGGAAGTCTGTTAAGGTCATAGATATCCAAGAAAGGTTAAAATCAAGTGCAGCTGGACTAGATTGAAGATACTTGAAGACGTTTTGTGACTTTGTTTTCAAGACTTATGCAGTTGTGACTGACTGGTAGGCTAACTCAGCTATTTAATCTCTGTGGGGTCGTTGTCAAGGTCATCAATAACACTGGTATTTTAGTGCTCTTGATTGTTGTAACGACAGTTTCCCTACCAGTCGCTCAGAACTGAAGACGTCTTTGTCTGAATTTAGCTTTAAACCAGGGTTTGTCATTGTTATAACTCATCCTGGTGCGTGTTGGTATACAGCTGACATCAGTTTCTGTGAGGTTAGCTGTATACCAACACGCAGCAGGGAGTTTATAGCTCAACTCAGACCGCTAAGGTTGCAGAAGGAGGAGGCATATAGGAGTGGGGGCCGAGCCGGGTTCAGGGTGTTAAAGTACAGGTCTGGCAAGGAGGTGCGAGAAGCTAAATGACTGTACCCAGAGAGACTAAAGAACCAGTTCTCTGCAAACAACGCCACTTCTGTCTGGAGGGGGTTCAGACAGATCACAAACTATAAACCCACACTTTACTCAACTGTGCTTTATGCTAATGTTGTGAACTTTTGCACATACCTGTCAACACTGTATTATAGTATTACTGTATTTTTTGTATACTTGTAGGTTTCTTTGATCTCCTTACTTCTGATTCTGATATTCAGGAAGTACATCACATAAATCAGTTGCTGGATTTGTCTTTTCAGGTCAGGAACAACGGACACGTTGATGCACAAGTCAAAGAACATCATAGCGAGGCTTAAGTGCTGTAATAGACACATTTGGGTGATAGCGTTTTAAAATATTAAATGGTAGCATGTTGATGGTTTGTGTCTCTAGAACCGTGACATCACCGTCAGGCTGATCCGCCACTCTTTGTCTGGTTTTGCAAGAATTTACTGGGAAACCCTTTGTGTATCAGTTCAGTTCTCCTGTCTCGTTCCTGGTCTCAACTGGATTTGAGAACTGCTGAGCCAGATTTGGTACTTGAGTTAAAATACTCACCGTCCACCGTCCTCCTAGTGAGTCCATGTCACAGTACACCTACACACAAACACACACACACATTAGTCAGTTTATCAACCTGGGAATATTAAATATGTAAACTGCACTAGTACTACTACTACTCCTACTAGTAGTACTACTACTGGTGGTGGTGACTATCCCATGATGCACTACGATCCTCCTCTCCCTCTCCAAGCTCTATGTAAAACTTGCATTGTGCTACCATGTCTCTCTGTCAAACCACCCTGCGTCCAGGTTCTGCTCGAGGTTTCTACCTGCAAGGTTTTTCCTTGCTACTGTGGCCAAGTACTTGATCATGGTGGGACTCCTAGACTACAATCGAGCTCTATGAAAAATTTGTGATAATTTCTATTACGAATTGGTGCTCCATAAATAAAATGGACTTGAATTGAAAGTCAAACACTTTTATCTGTTAAATGTGTGTGTACCTGGACAGCAGAGGTGGCTCCGATGGGATAGATGGTGTACACTCCACTGGGTTGGCTGTTGTCATGGTTATAGATGTCACTGCAGTCCAGTGGGAGGACGAGCTCCTGGCAGCTGCTCAACTGAGGAGCCAGGAGGAGGAAGACGACTGATACCAGCTGGAACAGACAGGTTATTTAGTTTTTGAACAGAGTTTGGCCTCTGCAGCCAGTCGGTGCTGAAGGTTTTACCTTTCAATTTGAAAAAAAGTCCCTCACATCTTAAATATCTGATTCTCTCTTTTCCTGTAACAACACTGAAGAAATGACACTTTGCTACAATGTAAAGTAGTGAGTGTGCAGCTTGTATAACAGTGTAAAGTAGTGAGTGTGCAGCTTGTATAACAGTGTAAAGTAGTGAGTGTGCAGCTTGTATAACGGTGTAAATCTGTTGTCCCCTCAAAATAACACAGCCATTAATGTCTAAACCGCTGGCAACAAAAGTGAGGACACCCCTAAGTGAAAATGTCCTAATTGGACCCAATTAGCCATTTTCCCTCCCCGGTGTCATGTGACTCGTTAGACAAGGTCTCAGGTCTGAATAAGGAGGAGGACCACTGCCTTGCTAAAGAAGCTGAGGGTAAAGGTGATGGACTGTCCCAGCATGTCTCCAGACCTGAACCCTACTGAGCCTCTGTGGGGCGTCCTCAAACGGGAGGTGGAGGAGCGTAAGGTCTCTAACATCCACCAGCTCCGTGATGTCGTCATGGAGGAGTGGAAGAGGACTCCAGAGCCAACCTGTGAAGCTCTGCTGAACTCCAGGCCCACGAGGGTTAAGGCAGCGCTGGGAAATAATGGTGACCACACAAAATATTGACACTTCGGTCCCAATGTGGACATTTTCACTTAGGGGTGTCCTCTCTTTTGTTGCCAGCGGTTTAGACATTAACGGCTGTGTGATGTGTTATTTTGAGGGGACAGCAGATTTACACTGTTATACAAGCTGTACGCTCACTACTTTACACTGTTATACAAACTGTACGCTCACTACTTTACACTGTTATACAAGCTGTACGCTCACTACTTTACACTGTTATACAAGCTGCACTCTCACTACTTTACACTGTTATACAAACTGTACGCTCACTACTTTACACTGTTATACAAGCTGTACGCTCACTACTTTACACTGTTATACAAGCTGCACGCTCACTACTTTACACTGTTATACAAGCTGTACGCTCACTACTTTACACTGTTATACAAGCTGCACGCTCACTACTTTACAAGCTGTTTACTCACTACTTTACACTGTTATACAAGCTGTACACTCACTACTTTACACTGTTATACAAGCTGTACATTCACGACTTTACACTGTTATACAAGCTGTACGCTCACTACTTTACAAGCTGTTTACTCACTACTTTACACTGTTATACAAGCTGCACGCTCACTACTTTACACTGTTATACAAGCTG
>NW_025741988.1:0-20716 GCF_021292245.1 Micropterus dolomieu
GTAGGCTTAAGACTTTCCTCTTTGATAAAGCTTATAGTTAGGGCTGGCTCAGGTGAGTCCTGAACCATCCCTTAGTTATGCTGCTATAGGCCTAGACTGCCGGGGGATTTCCCATGATGCACTGAGCTCCTCTCTCCTCTACTTTCTCTCCCTCTGTATGCAACCTCATCCCATTATTGCATGTTACTAACACAACTTCTCCCCTTTCTGGTAGTCTTGTGTTTTCTCGTCCCTCTCCTCTCTCCTCCTATCACTTCCTGCAGGTTTTCTGGCTCTGGAGCTGTGGAGTCTGGATCTGTGGCTGCGGGTCACCTGCTGCCCCCGTGTTCCTGCTCGACACCCTCTGCTGCAACGACTATTGTTACTAGTCCTATTGTTATTATTGTTATTATAATCATTCATATTACGATGGTTACCATTAACACTATTATAAATATCTGTACCATTTTTCATTTAGTCTATAGCAACATCACCTTTACTGTCTGTACCTCTGTGTGTATATTGTGTAGGCTGCCTCCCTCCTCTCTCTCTCCTTGCATCCCTCTCTTTTCTCTCTCTCTCTCTCTCCTTCACCCCCAACCGGTCGAGGCAGATGGCCGTCCACCCTGAGCCATGGTTCTGCTCGAGGTTTCTGCCTCTTAAAAGGAAGTTTTTCCTTGCCTCTGTCGCCTAGTGCTTGCTCTTGGTGGGAATTGTTGGGCTTCTGTAAATAACATCATAGAGTATGGTCTAGACCTGCTCTTTATGAAAAGCGCTGTGAGATAACTGTTGTTGTAATTTGGCGCTTTATAAATAAAATTGAATAGTGTAAATGGTAAACCATCAACTAAAAGGCAACAAAATGTATTTGCATTAATTAAGATAAACACTATCATATAGTAAAACCTGTTCTTTAGGTAAATTGGTATCAACATATGTCACAAATGTTCTTAGGATGCTGATTACAGTAAACAATCTCTGAAAGTCATCTTCTCTGCACACAAGTTATTCATAAAACATTAAAGATGACAAGAAATGTCAAAACATTAGGAAATATAGGCCTTCAACACTTTTTCAGATTAACAGCAAATGTAACTAGATGGGAAAACAGTTACGTATATTTTTATCACTTGTCATCTTTTAAATTAACACCAAAAGCACTGCTGAGGGTTCAATTGTGTGTTGACAAAGAAACATCAGTTTGTCACATCAGCAATGTATTTTGTTACGTTTGGCCTCATACACCTGGAACCTGGAACACTTTGATGTTGGAAATTTCCACTGGGCAATGTTGCTGGGCAATCTCGCTGGTGGCAAGTCCCACTATGTTTTGATTGGATCCGCGGGGCGGGAAGGTGTGGGAAGGGGATTATGGTAGTAATCTTTACCCATTACCATTGCCCAGCACCACTGCTCTAAAAGTAGCTCTGTGTATCATCAGCTTAAGTATCACATCATTCAGGTATTTATAGTCAAGTAAAGCTCTTAATTTTATCTACTCATTACTTACAGTAATTTAGACATGTAGTGTTAGGGCTGCTAAGTTAGCTGCTCAGCTGAGATAACTAGCGAATGGCGGTTTGCAGCAGTAATAGATATGTGATATGCTGCCCCTTATTTCTTTGGAGTTAGAATTCAGAGTAATCTCATTTACACACTGCACCTTTAACGTGTCTGTCCTCTCATTACAGTTGCACCACAGATCCTGCCCTCATCTGATTGCACTAAAACCAAAACTGCAAGTCAGCTCAACTGTTCCTGTGAGACTTCAGGGAACCCCTCTCCCACTTTACAGTGGTATTTGGATGGATTACATGTCAATCACTCTGACAAGATTGCAGTCAGCAATGAATTTCTAAATGACACAAGCCTGAGGAGCTTCATCACTGTGAGTCAGCCAAATCTTTCCACCTTGCTCTGCTGCAGCTCCAACTCCCTGGGATCTGCTACTCAGCGATTTTATGTCTACATCCTTCAACTTCAAACATCTGCAGAAGGTCAGGATCCATCTTATGTGTACGGATTGTAAATGTTATTGGTTAGCTGGAAGCTGTCAGAACTAAAAATGTATAAATAATTTAGCTAATGACTACTAGAGATGAAACAGTTTGAAAATTTCCCATCATGATTATGGTGACCAAAATTATCACTCTCATCAGTATTATGGTGGTATTGTTCAAATGTGCTGAAAATGTCGAAAAGTACTGATAGACAGTGAAACCATTTCACCAAGTTTTAGCCAAACTAGATAATGTGTTACGTGAAGCAGGCGAATACAGTCTGCAGACACACAATGCATACAGAAATAGCAAGTTTGACAGACAAACCATGACATTTTATTTCATTCCGAAACTTACAGTGTATTTGCTATAAAGTGAATTGTCAAGACCCCTTGGCGTCGGTTTTGTACGTGTAGTGCTCTGCGGTCAAGTTAGCAACAATTGGCTGCATCTGCAACGTCCGGTTACACTTTCAAAATAAAACTACTGGTTAATGTGAAGCAGAGGGTAAGCCAGTTAACGAAATGAAACGTCGCAAAAAACGAGTCATTGTTGAAAGCGGGTGTGGTGTCCGAACAATAATGCTGCGATGATGTGTTGAGAAGAAATCCGCTTGACACTGTTCTTGATTATAAAAGTTTATTACATCAAGGAATTCAGCATCAATTACAAGCTCTGCAGCAGCTTGGAGAGTGACCCAGCCCGATGGCCACTCTGTCTCTCTGTACATTGAACACAGCTTATATAGGACATGTTTAAGTATCTGCTAAATACCATATAAGGGCACAGTCCCTTCATACACACTAATCTCTACTCCCCCTAACACTGGGTCAGAGGTCAAATTCCATAGGAGGGTTCACTCTTTGCACACCCATCAATCATTACTCCCCCTTAAGAGTTCACTGAGCCTCTCTCCAGCTGCTAGAGTATTATTAAACTGTAATGGTCAAATGCACATATGTTATACACCACACGGGTGTTTATGACAGTGATGAGAGGACAAACAGGGACTATCCTTCTGTGCACAAGAAGAGAAAAAAAACCCATTGAGCGTGATTTTTGTGAACAGCAGTCAGGTAAACTTGTGTCCTCTTTTCTGAAAGTCTGATGTGAGCAGGTTCATGTGCAGCTGCAGTGAATCTCTCTCCGTCTGTCCTGCTAACCCAGCTGGGCAGTGCAGCTACGTCTGTCTGTGTCTTGGTAGCTTGCCAGACTGTAGCTGAACAATTTTAGAGTGAAACAGTACTAATTATTAAGCTTGATAAACGGCAACGGGCAATGTTTATAAACTGCAGCAAGGAAATGATGAAACGCGTGAACATGCGCTCGTAAGTGTGTGCACGAAATTATACTCGACCTTATTGCATTCCAGCAGCAACATTAGTGGTACCAGTCCAGACAGCTCACAGATGTGATGGCTCACATCATTTTAAAACAATGATTATCTGTCTCTCAGTGAAGGTTTAGTTACAACTCTGGACTAATGCAAGAAGGAAAGCAGTGAATTCAAACAGACTATTAAAATGTTATTAGCAACTCAGACTGGGCAATAGGCTATGGATGTACATCTCTCAGTAAATAAAAAACATCACTTATTCGGTCAAGTCATAGTATAAATTAGAGCTGGACAATAAAACAATAACAATAATTAAGTATAATTTTCCTCAATAACAATATAACAAATGTTCAATAAATATTCAATAAATGCTTGCTCTTATTCATCTGAATCATGAATGAATTAGCACTTACTTTTTCTGTTAAGATATTTATTTTGTTGTGGAAAAAGGAACACAAAATATATTTAACTTAATTTTACTTTTGCACATTTGTTGAAAACATCAATTAACCATCTGATTTCCAAAGTATCCAAAATCAGACTTTAAACTCAATAGAAGTAATGATGTGATTTAATCCTGATCATTTTCAATATCGAATGATATGAAAATCTTTATGATGATAAACATTTTTTCCATATCGCTCAGCCCTAGTATAAATAGTATTTTAGCTTAAAAAGTGTTAAAGGAAAACTGGGAGCCAGCTTGAATGGGCCTGATGCCACTGCAACATTAATATCTAGCAAGTATTGATATTTATAATTTCAGGGGCTATGCTTAAATTTATCGGTAAAGTAGATGCTGGATCATAAGCCAGTACAAGCACAGTTGATCCAAATCCAGTACCAGCACAGACCCAGGTGAAATACAAACGGTCTCAGCTAGTACGAGCACTGCCAGAGATGTACAGCCAGCATCAGTCTTAACAGACTTTATGAGGAAGAGTTGTGAACATGGCTCACAAGTCAGGTAGGACGGCCATGACAGAATTCTTCTTAGGTGCTTTTGCTCCGGTCAACGCCCTTTCTGACAGAGCCAATATAAATGAGCTAAGCAACGGAAGCTGGTGAGGCACATATTAATACATTTCATACACTTCAATCAAAAATAAATCAAACATTTACATGGAGGATGAGGGGGCCTGTGCCCCAGTAGAGCTTTATGTCTAGGAACGCCCCTGCTTCAGACATACTGAAAAATCTCTGGAGCTCTGTCACTGCCTTCCTCCCTGTTTATATTGACTTTGGTTGATGCAGGACAGTATTTACCATGAGTATTTCAAAATGCGTTAATCAAACATGGTTTAAATGATAATTAAAATTTGAAAAACAGCTGGGAATTTTACCATGGTTCATCATTAAACCGGTAACCTTTCATCCCTAATGACCACTCATATACAGGGGGGCCTGATAGGGGGGAAATGTTAAAATAATTCCAAGTGCCCCTAACTGACAGGGGCCCCAAAAAATACTAGTACAAACTAATATCAAATTATATTTATATAAACCATCATCACTGAGTATTTTAAATATAATAATACAATTAATGATCTCTTTGTTTTTGGCAATAGAAGTTGACCAAAAGGTAAAAATCCATATTGACCGACCACCCACCTGTATCTGCATGATGTAGCATGTCTTCTTATGTTTTAATAAACTTATGAGAATGAATACAGAATTATGAATTTTAATATTCAGAGAATATTAATTCATAAAGATCTGATTTCACGGGGCACCACCGGAGATTTAATTCACCCAGAGTCTCCGGACTTGGAGGTAGGCAATACACACACACAATTCCTGTGATTACAGTGAAATTTATTAACTAACTAAAGTGACATAAATGTGGTTAAATACACATCAAAGACATAAGCAATGGCTAAACAATGAGATTGTGGAGTTCTATTGTGGGGAGAATTTGATTCACACGGGCATCTAATGAACGCAAGCTATGAGTTTTAAAAGTAAAAGATAATCTATTAACAACTATTGGACGTCACTGTTCACAGAATGCCTTGGTTTGGTGTTACTGCTTGTCGTTTCTCCCAGCCGAGTTGCTGGTTAACGGCCTGCCTTGGCCTGTTGCACGGGTCCCCACGCTAGCTGCCCGATTCCTGGCTTTCTGCTATGGAATTTTCCAGGGGTTCTCCGTGTCTGAATGAAGAAAAACACTCCAGTGTTGACCGTCCTCGGCCTGGCAATTAGGCTGTTCTGTTAGGATGTCCTTTGGGTTACTGCTGGCGGGCCCACGTGGCTGGGTCCGGGCGTCGGTGGGACCAGCGTAAGTTAGCTCGACGAATAAAGCTTAAAAAAACTTGGTTGTTCTTGAATTAAAATTGTGAAACGGACTGATAACTTTTGACAAACAAAAGGAAATTAAATAAATAGCAAGTAAGTTGCTGTGAACTAGGGAAAAGTCGAGGTTGCAGCACGAACGAACAAAGACCCTTCGCTGCGCCGGGTCGAACTTCTTTGGGCATTGCCCGGAGAGGGAGCATGCTAGGCGCGTGCGGAAGTGCAGGTCAAGAGGACAAGAGAAGAGAGAGAGCGAGTGTGTATCGCTGCTTTTGTTGGTTGGGGCGTGTTTCCCAGAGGGCAGTACTTTGTTCCCCTGAGGGCTTGTTTCCGATTTCCTGGGAGACCGTCTTTTCTTTAACTTTTAATATGTCTATTCAAAAACCAATTTGCACGTATTGTAATCAAATATCTTCCCACAATCAAACCTTAATTGTCAAACGGGTACACCGTTCTTAGTTTCAAGCATTTGATAAAAAGGAAAACAATTGTCAGTTAAACCTTAAGGTTAGCATTTCAGAATCACATCAGATGAGAGGAACTTAACTAGCTTTCTGGATATATTGGCTGAATACAGAGTGACATTTAAACATTAAAACGGCATTTCAGAACGATGGCATGTAATACTTATTTTGTCCAGTTGGGGGAGCTCTGGTTACATGAGGAGTAGATATTCAACTTTGAGCTTCTTTACTTGACCTAAACTGAGTTTAGTGATTTAACATTAAATTTGAGCTGGAAAATTAATCAAGTATAGGATGACATTTCTTTATCATATCCTTTCTAAAGGA
Source organism: Micropterus dolomieu (assembly GCF_021292245.1). Taxonomy (NCBI): domain Eukaryota; kingdom Metazoa; phylum Chordata; class Actinopteri; order Centrarchiformes; family Centrarchidae; genus Micropterus; species Micropterus dolomieu. The sequence goes on from NW_025741988.1 coordinate 6,399, forward strand.
AATGTCAGAAAATGTGGGGAACAAAGCATTGATTACAACATAAAAGGAACAAGTGTCAGGGATCCTTGCTGAAAATTAAAACACTGCAAAATTAACTTATTTAGATTTCAACAACAAATATCAACATCAACATGGTATCATAACTACTCAAATGGAGTGGAGAGACCTAGTAAGTAACTTAAAGATTATTTAATTAAACAAGGTAATGCTATGAGTTTTGAGGAGACAGTACTCTTTGTTTACACAAAGGAGTTCAGGGCTGTCCTCCTGTGTCCTGGAGTTTCTCACGAATTCAGATCTGGGCGTGAAGAAGAGAATACCCTTTGATGTGAGGTAATTAAACAAAGAGGGAGGTCAATTGCCATGGTTACGTGTGTGGGGGCAGTTTAGGGTTTCCTGCCTAAGAGAGGGCAGGTTAGTCTTTCTTTGTAATTTTAACAGTCAGGTACAAGGTCAAAGTGCAGGCCAAAGGTGGCAAGTTTTACGATCGAACTGCCCAGAAACAGCACTTAGGGAAAGCAAACCTTTCACCTCCTCCTTTGGTCGCTTCAGCTGTCTGTTGAGGGTTGATATCTCAAACCCCCTCCTCTTTCTCCCAGGGAGCGATAAGGAATTTGGAGTTGTCCAAATTTATTTGATATAAAATGCACAAATCCACAATGTTTGTTCACAACAATGAAATGGTTTGATTATGCCTTAGCGCACTGTATCAGTGAAGGTGTTTAGTTGCAGTTAGTAGATGCGATACAGTGATCACAATGATGCATAGTAAACCAAAATCTGGTTTTCAAAAAAAGAAAGAGAGAAAAGAGAGAGAGAGGAAAGACAAAGGAAAGGATGTCACTCAGTAAACAAGTTTTTCACCAAGGTGGGCAGCCTTTAGTCTGTGAGTGGTGTTAACCAAAGAGGTGGTATTATGCTTTTTGGCTTTTCCCCTCTGCTTTATTGAGTTATATCTCTTCTTTGTGCATGTAACAGGTTTGCAAAGTGAAAAAGCCCAAAGTCCAGCCCAAAGGCAGTTCCCATCTCCCACAGAAAGCAATTATCTGAACCGCTTGAAAACAGCTCGTTTGTAGTCCAGCCCTTCACTTCCTTTACTTGTGACCTCACAATGAAAAAGCATCATAAAGCTTGCCAAGCAGCTAGCGGGGTCAGGCACGCCCTCAAACCAAGCTAGTCTGAGCGGAGGCCCTTTGGCTCGACTCATCTTTGTTTGGTTTTCCATTGTAGAAATGTTGTACCTGTACCTGCTTCCAGGTACTTTTTTTCGTATCACCTCACCTCTGTCGAGGTTCTAAGCGAGCTGGGGGATACTAAATGTGATAATGTAATAATAATAATAATACATTTTATTAAGTGCTACAGGTTAGAAAAAAACAAAAATGAGCAGTTCTTTAGAAAACAAAACATCTAAAGGGGACCAAAAGCTTTGCTAAAAAGAAATGTCTTAAGGCCTTTTTTAAAACAGTCAGTGGATTGAGGTGCCCTCAAGGTGTCAGGGAGGGCATTCCACAGATGTGGGGGAGCAGCACAAAATGCCCTATCTCCCATTGTCCTGAGTCTGGTTCTGGGTATGTGGAGGAGGCTTGAGTCAGTGGAGCGAAGGGAACGGGTTATGTTTTGTGGGTTCATAACTTCTTTGAGGGGGGGGGGGGGGCATGTCTATGGATGCATTGATGTGTGAGGAGGGAAACCTTGTACTCAATGAATGTACTGAAGCCTCTGCAGACTCTTTCTAGGAATCCCAATGAGAAGTGCGTTACAGTAGTCCAGTCTGGAGGAGACAAAGGCATGGACCAGCTTTTCGGCATCTGGGAGGGAGAGAATGGGACGGAGTTTGGATGTTACAGAGGTGGTAGAAAGAGGTCTTGCATAGGTGATTTATATGGGCTTCAAAAGTGAGTTGGGAGTCCATTTTAACACCAAGATTAGTGGCTGTTGATGAGAGGAGGATGTTGGTGCCAGAAAAGGTGATGCTGATTATGGATGATGATTTGGTCTGGTGAGGAGTTCCAACCAGGATGGCTTTGGTTTTGGAGCTATTGAGTTGAATGACATTTTGCTCCATCCATACCTTTATCTACTCTAGACAGGTGGTGAGTTTTGATGGGGATGACTGTGTGGGTGGGGTTTCAGCTGTGGCATTTACATAGAGCTGTATGTCATCAGCATAGCATAGCAGTGGAATTAAATTTTGTGACGGCTGATGATTTGGCCAAGGGGGGTAAGGTAGAGGATGAAGAGGATGGGGCCAAGGACTGACCCCTGGGGGGACACCACAAGTAACTGTGTGTGGATTTGATTTGGAGTGGCCCAGGGAGATGTATTCTGTCCAGTGGACAGTGTGAGGTGGAGCCGGTTTAAAAGAATGCCATGTTCGACAGTATCAAATGCAGCAGAAAGGTCAAGAAGGATGAGGAGGGATGGAGAGCCAGCATCGGATGATATGAGGAGGTCGTTTGTGACTCTAACTACACTACGCTGCAACAACGGCAGAGGAAACACAGCTGGAAGGTTTTCAGACCGCTTACATGTCTTCACATTCTGAGAAATGTTGAAACGTTTTAACTTAAAAAAGAGAAAGCTGTGTGGATCACTGGTGTGTGTGTCGCATTGAACATTACGTTGCGGGAGTTGTGTGTGGCGTCGCTATGACGACAAGCTACATACTATCTCTGGGTACTATCTGCAACGGAAAACGGAGCAGGGCCGAGTAGAGTCGAGTCTATCGATTTGCGCTATGGTAGCATTTTTCGGCAAGGCAGAATAGATTGCCTGGAAATTCACAATCACAACCTTTATTTATTCTTTATTATTATCTTTATTATTTGCTTTATTGGTTGTGAATTATATTTAAAATAAACACGGCAATGTAACTTTACAGACTGTTCAAGTGTGGAGTTGATGTAAACGTTGGCTAACACAGCTAAAGTTATAGCTATAATGTTAATGTTACACCTGATGTGAAAGCTACTGAAGAAACGATCTAATTGTTTGGCCAATTTTTATGTAAGATTGAGTTGAAATATGGTGATTTTTGTAGTGGTTTATGGTAAGATGTGGAAAAATGATGTACAGTTGTGGACTTATGTAACTTACACCATCTGCTAGGTTAGGTTGCAGTCTGAAGTGGCTTTGATTTGGATCACACTACCTTGTTTCTTACGACCCGCCCTTCTCTGCTTTTGATTGGCTAGTAGTCCTTCCATGGGAACTGCGCATGTGCAACTCCCAACAAAGATTTTGTACAAGTAAGATGCATCACTCTGTAGCTCAAGAACGTCTCGGGTTATGTATGTAACCCTTGTTCCCCGAGAAGGGGAACGAGACACTGCGTCGGTGACGACACTATGGGAACGCCTCTGGGCGTGGCAGGGCTGATCTATGAATGAAACTACTCCAATCCTATTGGTATTACTAGAACAGTAGTGTGTGACGGCGTAACCGGAGGGGTATATAAGCACGCCAGCACACAGGACACATAAGCCCTTTCTATGAAGCAAGGCACTGCAGGCGGGGTGAGGTGTGGCGGACCGACGCAGTGTCTCGTTCCCCTTCTTGGGGAACAAGGGTTACATACGTAACCCGAGAAGTTCCCCTTCGAGGGAACTCGAACTGCGTCGGTGACGACACTATGGGAACGAGATACCCACTTAAGCCGCGCCGAAACCCCGCCTGCGTGCAGAACCTGACAGCACGACTAGGAGGAGACCCTCCCCGGGCAAACTCCAGGCATCGGGGAGAAATCGAAAGTGCCTGGAGATCCCCCACCCTCCTGAGAGAGGTGATAGCGAGGAGAAAGGTCATCTTAAGGGTCAGGTGCTTGGCCTCAGCCGACTCCAGGGGTTCGAAGGGGGCCTCAGCCAGTGCTTCGAGAACCACTGCCAGGTCCCAGATGGGAACCCTGGAACGAGTCACGGGTCTCATCCTAATGGCTCCACGGAGGAAGCGCACGACCAGTGGAAGCCTCCCCAAGGGCCCATCGCTCAGAGGGACGTGGAATGCTGCAATGGCAGCCACATACACTTTAAGCGTGGACGGGGAGAGGCCAGCGGAGAAACGGTGCAGGAGGAACTCCAGTATCACAATTACTGAGCAGGTAACTGGGTCCACTGCCCTTTCTCTGCACCAGGTGGTGAACACATTCCACTTTAGGCCGTACATCCTTCTCGTGGACGGGGCTCTGGAGCTGAACAGCGTCTCGACTGCTCCTGTCGTCAGGCCCGCCTCTAGGAATTGCGCCCCCTCAGGGGCCAGACCCATAGCTGCCACAGGGCGGGGTGTGTGTGAAAGATCCAGCCCTCCGCCTGGGACAGCAGGTCTCTCCTCAGAGGGACCTGCCAGGGCGGGCCCTCGAGGAGCGATATTAAATCTGAGAACCACACTCATGCCGGCCAAAACGGGGCTACTAATAGTAGACTGACTTGAAATAGGCCACCACTGCCGTATTGTCAGTTCTGACAAGGATGTGGCGACCGCAGAGGGCGGGCAGAAAACTCCTCAGAGCTCTGAAAACCTTTCCAGGCAATTTATTTGCCAAGAGAAATTATGCTCCTCCCAGGAGTCTCTCGCGAAGCCCCATCCCCTGAGTGAGGCGTCGAAATAATTGTTCGGCGACAGATCGCGCCCAACACGGGACCTTGGGACAGGAACCAAGATTTCCTCCATACAGACAGGGAACGAAGGCACCTGCTCGTAACCCGTATCAGACGGAGCGGATTTCCCCTCAGGGAGAATCCCTTGGATTTTAGCCACCACTGCAGGGCTCTCATGTGCAGTTGCCCGGAAGGTATTATAATGGACGCTGCTGCCAGGATTGCTGCCGCTCAAGACCTCAGACCCCTCAGGGGCCTCAGGCAGCCCCCTTGAGAGATGCCTGGGCGTGCATCATCCCCAGGCATGAGACGGACAGGGAAAGACACACTGTCGGAATCGCTTCAACATGATCTGCTGCTTCGTCTCGACTTCAGGTAAGATGATGGAGCTTCCAAACATAGCCAGAGTGCCTGCTGAATAGAAAGAAGCTAATGTGTCCTGTGTGCCGGCGTGCTTATACACCCCTCCGGTTACGCCGTCACACACTACCGTTCTAGTAACACCAGTAGGATTGGAGTAGTTTCATTCATAGTTCAGCCCTGCCACGCCCAGAGAGACACGTTCCCACAGTGTCGTCACCGACGCAGTTCGAGTTCCCTCGAAGGGGAACGGAGCGTACAACACATAGGGTGAAAAGAGGAGCTGCAGCAATGTGCAGTATGAGAAAAAGATGGTGTTTTTTGAAAATTAAACCATGTAAACCTGTTCTGGTACTACTTATAAATGAGATTTTGAACCTGAAAATGAGCATAATACCACCTCTTTAATGTCCACAGTGAAATAAGCTAGCTAGCTACAGACTAGTGTTAGCCTACATTTAATCAGTGCAGGGATACATTAACTGTTGAATATTCTAGTTAGCTAGCTAGTTATGTTTATAGTATATGAGTTTGCAATTATGTATTTTGAAGGGCAGTGTCAAGCTTTCTAAATAAAAACAAGAATAACTTTTTTAACAAACTATTTAAATGTATATCATTGTGTTTCTTCCGTCCCGCACGGTAGGGACGAATGAAACAATGCGCACCTTTCGTTCAAAGTGAAATTATACATTAGTCGTTCCACATTTTAGAGAGATAAAACCTTAAGATAACACCTGTTATTGACAGAGCAAGTTGTTGAAGACAACAACAAATGATTTCTGTCTGTAATGTTATTTTAAAATGATGTATATCTGAAAAGTGTTTCAATCGTCCCGGCTCTCCCCTGCTGTATGCAGACATGCATGTACAAATCACTAGCAGTAAATATTGTGCCAGTACTAGTATTGAACAACAAGAAGCAAGACAGGTGCAAGCCTTTAATTAGAGTTATGTAAAGCTTTTGATGGGACAGTTAGGTCCTAGAGATGTGGTGACAACAGCTGCGCAGAGGGGGCCCAATTAGATTTTTTGTCATGGGGCCCAAAGTTTCTGGCGGTGCCACTGCTCATATACGTACTGTACTGGAAACCAGGGTTGGTTTAAACACTTGTTTCCATTATATAATATTTTTGCTTCAAATAGTGAATAACAAATTTCGATTTCTACTGCCAATACAGTGGAAACTATATTAGTTTATAGTGATCACGGGTTACAGTGATCAACTGCTAATTTACATCAAAAAGTGACTCAAACAAAATTAATGCACTCGCATGTTTATTTGGATTTTCTTTCCTTTTCTTTGATACCTATATAGTCATGTATACCTGTTTCTTTTAGAAAATATAAATGAACAAGTTGTCTTAACTTCTACTACGTTGTAGTGTGTTTAATATGACCTGAAGAAACAATTCACCAAGTTGAATTCTTTACACAGTATTTTTAAACTTTTACCAGAAGTATCCCTTATTACTTCTTTATCCTAATGTTACATTGTCCCCTGTATGTTTCAGACCTTGGGATGTTGACATTGTTCATCACCACAGTTGTCGCACTACTGGTGCTAGTGTGTGCTCTGCTTGCAGTGATCAGGTAGGGCAACAGCTTGAGACACTAAAATGTTCAGACTACCCCACTACATAGACACCATTATAGTTTTACTAACTTTGACTCCTTTTTTAAACTCTGTTAGTGCAAAATCTGACACTACACAGTGTTGCTTGCTCTTCATCCATCAGGAAAACTGTTTCACTTCACATTGTTGAGTTATATCGGTTCTATGAGTGGACCAGGTCCGGTCCCAAAGTTACTTTAATCAATTAATCAATAATTAGGTAAATCACCACTACCAAAACTGATAAGAAATATAAGATTTCTTGTCAATCTGTTCTTGCAGATTGTGTTTGCCATATGTTGTTTCAAAATCAAACAAAATCAAACAACATGATTTTCAAGACTATTCTCTGACTTAACATGATTTTCTTAAAACTTTTACCAGTTGCTGCTGATTGCCAGACTTCACATTTACCTATTTAGCTGACACCTCTGTCCAAAGTGACCTACAATTGCTATGTCAGAGGCCACACGCCTCTGGAGGAACTAGGAGTTAAGTGTCTTGCTCAAGGACACATTGGTGGATGTGTCGCAGTGGGAATCAAACCCTGGTCTCCACACCAAAGGCATATGTCTTCTCCATTGTGCCATCACCTCAGACTTTATTTACTTTTGATAACTGACAACCTAATATGACTTTTGTCACTTTTGTAGCAGCTTTTGATAAGAAAGTTGCAACATGGTTTAAGTCCATTCCCATGAGATGTTATATAAATATAACCATGTTCATTAAAAGGTTTCTGTTGTGCGTTTCAGGGCTCAGAAGACTCACCATAACCTTCCAAAGAGCACAGCTTCTACGAACCAACTTCTAACAAGTACAGAGGAAAATGAGGTACTTTGATTTAAAGCCATGCAGTTTTCTACTTTCTTAAACCAGCTTTGCAGAGTATATGTACACCAGACATTCCTCTTTAATTGCAGGTACCCTATGCAACAGAAGAGGACATTTATGTCAACACCACTGTGCTGAGACAGGCAGATGTCGCCCACCTGGCAACTATCTCTGAGCCAAACAGCACCTACTTGCCAAGCTCTGGGCCAAACGATGCAGGAGTCAAGAAAAGCTCAGAGGAGAAGAATGAGGAAGGCAGCAATCTGATTTATTCTACTGTGAAGTGGAAGGGCAAAAAAAAGAAGAGAGAAAACTATGTGGACACGCATCAGCCTGGGAGCTCCTCTTTGGAGGAGAGGTGCATGGTGGGAGCCACGTGCAGAGATTTTGTGAGCAGCGCGCTGGAGATGGGAAGCCTATATGGTGAAGGAAATGTGAAGAAGAAAGTGGAATGTGAATATACCAGTGTTAAATTTAAAAACAAAAGTGCTATGCACCAGTAGATCAGTTTTATTTGCTGTGTCTAATTTTGAAAAATAACTGTTTGTTTTTTTGTTGTTGCTTTCAATTCAGATGAACAGTTTGTTTGTTAAGTTTTTTAAGATCTTGACAGATTTTTTGTCTGTTAAGAATTTTGTTTTAAGTGCATAATATATTGTGGTTTCACATTTATTTTTACTTATAATAATGTTTGGTATGTGGGGTATATGGGGTCGTGATGGAAAAAGTGTATAAGACACGTTCAAGACCCAGGTTCAATTCCCCACTGTGACACATCCACCAATGTCTCCCTGAGCCCTCATAGCTCCAGAGGTGTGCGACCTTTGACGTACATAGCAATTGTAAGTCACTTTTGATAAAAGCAGCTAAATGAATAAATATAATGTGTACATTGAGAGAGTCCCTGCTGTTTTACATTTATTTGGTTGTGTGACATATTTATATTTTTCTATATATTTTTTATCACTTACTTTTTGCTAAATCTAAACTGGCTATAGATGTATAAACATGAAAACAGAGCAAAAGAGAATGCATATCTCTAGAATTGCATCTGTTTCAAGACAATAGTTGAATGTTTGCATCAATGTTCAATTTTAATTTAATATATCTTTTAATGTATTTTATGCTTTCTACTTTTAACATGTACTGTCCAACAAGTGGTGGATTGTTTAGAATACCAGCTCTTACAAACAGCAAGAGAGTCTCTCTTTCAGACTTTTTCAACGTTCAGGCTGACTGCTTTAAATGAGCTCAGCAAGTTTCCTGTTGACTGAATAGAACAGAGGAGGTGTAGAGGGGATTAGATGGTGGTAAAGTAGACTTGACCACAGTAACAGACCAGTGGGCCATCACATACACGTTCATGCTGCAGCTCAGCTAGTAAGGTAAGCCCTCTTCCTCCTCCATATCAGTCAAAGAAAAATATGAATCCAGAGTGTTTTTCACATTCTCAAAGCTATTTCGACAGTACTTACTTTGTGATGAAATGTTACAGAGTAATGGTCTGTGGCTGGTATTAACTGGAAATTAAGAAATATAAAATATATAAAAACAATATGTAGTATAGTGATAGATTATGACTCGCCATTAAACATCTGTTCAGTATTTTCAACACCTGTGCCACGGTGTAAAAGAGCATAGGTATGTGTAAAGATTATTCAATACACGATCACCAAAATCTAACTGTAGTAAAATTGTTACAGATGCTGTGTTTCAGAAATTAAGAGGTCAAACGGTGACTTACTGAATGGTGTACAGCGACTGCTTTCTTCATGGGGACTGCTCATCTGCTTAGACTGCTAAGCTTGTTTACTGGTAATATTGAACGTTATCTGTTTGTATTGCTGGTTCTGTTGCTGAGTAACATTTCAAACATATAAAAGAAAATGCTAATGTTTCACATCTTAGTGTCATCTTAAAAAGCCCAATAAATTTTTTTTGAGAGTTGGGCCTAGAACAGGAAAAAATAAAAGAAGAAACAGTTTCAAACCTGGATAATTCTCATATACAAACAATATATCAATTACTGGCGCTCTTGATAACCTCATAACATAACTATTAGAACCATGAGGTACCTTTTTTTCACGGGGATACTTTTCACTTCCTGACACAAAAATTCATAATTGTGTAACCATGGACCTGCAGATTGTTTGATAAAATGGTAATTGATAAAAAAGTATTTTAAAGTATTTGCAGCTTTTCTGATATTGTAAAAAGTATTGTTCCACAGTTTTTGCAATGTAGTGTCTGCACATAAGAAAAATGGTGATGTATGGTTCTTGTATGTAATATATTCTTGAAGAAAAATGACAATCTTGTACCTTTCATTCAATATGGTATGTTACAGCAATAAATTTGTTAACTTTGTTTCTGAGAAGTCATTGTATTTTCATGTCACTAATAACGAATGTGTCTAAATACTGCAGCAACAGTGAAAGCTGATTAACCACAAAAAGCATTGTGGTTAATCAGCTTTGACAGTAACATCTCTCTGTGCACAAATATTGTTTCATGTATTTCATTGTCTCATTCATCACTAAAAAATGGAAACACAAAAGCAGAACAACCACAACTAACATTTGTTTGCTTCTATACTACCCCTGTCACCCTTCCCTCCTCCTCCTCACCCCACTCAGTGCTCCAGGAGGTGAGAAGTTGGAGCATCACTGTGCCAAAAACAGTTACTGCAGTAGAGGGGACCTGTGTTGTAGTACCATGTCAGACACAACCTCATTCTCGGGTCACTTGGTACAAGTACGATAAAATATGTTACCCTGTGGTGTATGACAGCCGTCATACAGTGGACCACCAGTTCAGAGGACGCACTTCAGTACTTGGTAAAGCTGCAGAGGGTAACTGCACCCTGATGATTGATAATGTGAAGTCAGCAGACAACAACATTCAAGTTTATGTTTGGATCAACCCAGACTCTGCAGCAAGTCAGAAATTCTATGATCAAACTGTAACTATCTTTGTTGGTAAGCATTTGTAAACGTACATGTGATTTAGGAAATCGAATTTGTGATTAATGTAGTGCAATGGGAAAACCATATAACCCATAAATAAAATTCACATACACCATTTCTGTAATATAAATCATAATTTTTTTATATAACTGTTATTCTATAAAAATGTTTTTTTTGTGTATCACTGTGTTTTGACTTCCAGAGAGAAAAGCACCTATAATCTCCATTCAGAAGCAAATAGTGGATGGGGAAACTTTCCAGGCTAACTGCAGCATAAACTATTCCTGCCCTTTCTCACCTCCATCCCTTAATTGGATCAGAAGTCCCTTTCTGGAAAATTACACTTTAATGGCTTTCAACGAGGAAGGAAAGGGGCAATGGTTGTACACTGAGACACTGCATGGACTAGCAACATATGAAATGCATAACAGCAAAATGAGATGTTCTGCACAGTTCAGAACCTTCACAGAAAGTTGGCAAATAATATTCAACATTTTATGTAAGTGATGCACATTGTCTGTTAAAAAAAACAGCAAATGACAGAAGAGCATTGAATTGCTAGGTATGTTACCTGGGAACTGTCTTAATATTTTAATTGTGCGGTATGATTTCCTATATCCACAGATAAACCTGTGACTGTGGCCCTGACGCTGGAAAGGGAACCGGTAAAGGAGGGTGGCAGTGTCACCGTGGAGTGTGTTGTTAACTGTAACCCACAACCACACACATACTCATGGCTCAAAAGACGGATGGGTCATAACACCACACTAAATTCAACTCAGAGAAAAAGGCAATTCAGCAATATTACTCGAGATACTTCTCTCTCCTGCATCGCTCACAATGACATCGGAGCGGGGCAGTCTGACTGGCTGGAACTGGATGTTCAGTGTAAAAAATCTTATGTTCTACTTCCTCCACTTTAATTTACTGATATAATTTTGATTCATTTGGGAATACAGTATTAAAATTCACACTTACGAGTTGCTCTGCTTGCTACTAAACAATACCACCAAACAAATTTAACACTTAACAAGCAGCGGTGGGTCAGTCATTATCAACTTATGCTCAACTCAGGGCACATAATTAGCACCAGCTACCGGCAGGTAGACATACTTCCCTCACTAGACAAAAAAAACCAATGGTAATCTATTGAGTGGCACAGCTGGTACATTCATTAGCCATTTGGCGGTGGAGAAAAAAGTAAATTTTTTACACGACTGCAATCTAACATTGTTTAAACTATAGATGCATCAATCCGATTCTGATATCGGCCCGATACTGACTCAAATAGCTGGATAGGGTTTCGTGACAAGGGGCCTGGTCTTTTCAGTTTGTAATGCGTCCGCAGCGCGCCAGTAGACCCGAACATTTTTTGCGTTGCCTTACACATAAAAGAATGATTCTCGCTCTCTTCCTCACAGCGAGGAATACAACTTATTAATATTTTACTGGTATTGGATCAGTATCAGGACTGAAAAAGTCAGATCGGCACATCCGTGGTTCAATGATATGTCACGCTGAAGATTGAGGAAATGTTTTTAAAATTATGCTTAAGCTAACTAGAATCTCTCTTTGATCGACAAAAAACAGGGTTTCTGCAGGTAGTCAAATTTAAGAGTTTTTTTAAGACCACTATGAATGAAATTTAAGCCCTATCAAAAAAAGAAACATACATAGGAAATGCAGTCACAAAATGACTTGCAGAGTAAATAAATGTATTTAAATTAGGGTTGAGTGATGTCAAATACCAAATTGGCAATGGACGATGTCAACAATGAAACACCGGGATGGACGATGACATTGATAAGCTATGTAATTAACAAGCTGGTATGCGGTGCACCTGCTGTCGTGAAAATATCCAGAAAAAAGACGAGTTCTGTGTCTTTTCAGCAACTTTATATAACATAACATATTGCTGATGAAGAAATTCAGGGGAGCAGACAGGGAGACTGAGAGAAGGGGGAGTGCAGGGATAAGTCGGGCAAGTGCAAAACAGCCCTACAATTTACAAATATTAATAAAAATAATGTCCATGGGGATTTAAAAATGCTTTCACGGGGCGGTATAATGTAAAAAATTAAGATCTGGTGGTCATCCCCCAAGAAGATTTTTATGTTTTCCAATAAAGAAATATGCAATTCCACATAATTTTGGAACATTGTTATTACCACATCTGTGACTAATAAGTAGGAAAATCTAGAAAATCTAGAAAATCTAGAGCAGCATTTTGAATAAACTACACCCCAAAAGCTAAACTTAAATAAGTCTACTGGGTTTGAATTATAACCAGATGTGGGAAAATTCCTGAGATTAGTTTTGATGTTCTCCACAATGATTTTACATTAATGGCTCAGTAGCAAGCTGTTTTGAGCCTCACCACCTTATAATAGCAGGAAAACACAATTAATATGACCTCAGAATTATTACAGATTGGACTGTTCATATTTGCCTTTTGTGTCTTAATTTACTGCTTTATAGATTTGTAGAAATTAGCAGAAAAATAGGCAACACGAGAACCACACCCCTTCTGAATAATTACAAGCATTTCATTTGTACATCAAAAAAGAATAATCTGCTTATTAGCTGAAAGGGACTAATGTTAGTTTGCACCCCTAATTTGCTTTAACCTCGGCTCCTCCGTGGTCAACACCGTCCTTTCTTTGAACTATGAAAATGTAACTTACAGTATGTGTAGGCTACAGGACAGAACTGTGACCTGACAAATTAACGCTGATCTTATCCTCCGCTAACTTTCACCTTCACTTTCTGCGTCTCTCTCTCACATTTGCTCGTCCTTTGAACAATGAGTAGTGGGAGACAACCGTGCGTTCAGTGTTACCATAGCTTACTGAAAATCATTAATGATCGTGTGAAATTTTAGTAGCGGTGCTCATTCATTAAGTAGTGACAGCAGGCTTTAAATAGGCTACATTGCTAGCGACTAGTTTTAACCATAGACTGTAGGCTAGGCTATATAAAAAGGTTTTAACCAAGCCCAAATCTATTTCTTTCAGGCAAGAGTCGGTGAGGTTGGACTTTTGCACAGCTGAATCTTCACTCCTGATAGGCTATATAGGCTTTTGCCGAAGGTGACATTACACATACCATAAAACTTTGATTAATAGCCCGGGCTTTCATCACTGAATTGACCCTGCCTTTGTTTGGGCAGGCGTCCATATGGTACAGGTCTTTAATTCCTCTTGCACAAAACTGAAATAGGCTACTATTAAACATCCATCCATCCATTGTCAACCGCTTATCCTGCGTACAGGGTCGCAGGGGGCATGAGCCAATGCCAGCTTACATCGTGTGAAAGGTGGGGTACACCCTGGACAGTTCGCCAGTCCAACGCAGGGCTACTATTAAACAGTTTATTTATTTCAAACAGTATGTTACTTGTATAAAATTATCCAATAATATCAAATACACGTCATTCATTTCATCCGATCAGGGCATCTTCAGGGGTGACGTTGTTTTTTTGTTTTAATTTTCATCTCTTGTACCATGCAGGTTACATTGGTAAGTCGAAATTAGACTTTGGGTCTTGTTGTTTTCCGTTAAATGAACTGAACGATTGAATTGTGGAGAATCTAACCGATCTAACAATGTGTAGCATGTCCATATTGATATATTGATCATACGCTTAAACATTAATATTTGTATTAACAATCTAAGAAGCTTAGAAGCAGCTAAAGCGGGCGACCTGGTGGGGTTTAAGAGGTTTTATACAAATAACTTATATAAAAACCAGACCAGGCGTTTAATGGAGACCTGCGTTTATTTGTCAAAATGTGTTCCCACACCAGGCCAGTAAATAGGGTAGGCGGCTATTTGGGACTCAGCTGTTAATTGAAGTTTTATGGTATGTCTCCAATGCTTGACAATTCCTTTGATTTCTATGTTCCTTTCTCTGCTGTTCTCCCGGAGTTCCAGATTTTTTACCACCAC